>NC_059375.1:44437107-44487107 GCF_019703515.2 Myxocyprinus asiaticus
CATGAACATTAAATCCTCAAAACATTTACAGGAATATTCCGGGTTCAATACAAGTTCAGCTCAATCGACAGCATTTGTGACATAATCTTGACTCCTTTTCTTTAAAAGGAGACACTTACAATGGAAGTCAATGGGGGCCATTTTTGGAGGGTTTAAAGGCAGAAATGTGAAGCTTATAATTTTATAAAAACACACATTAATTGTACCGTTAAAACTTGTGTATTATTTGAGCTGTAAAGTTGTTTAAATTGTCGTTGAAACTGGAATATTCATTTAAATATTCCATATATTCCAAACTGTAGGTCCATAAAACGCAAGTGAACTTTGAAGCTCATAAAGCACATAATTGCAACATAAAAGTAATTCATAAGACTCCAGTGGATTAATCCATGTCTTCAGATGTGATATGATAGCTTTGTGTGAGAAACAGATCAATATGTAAGTCATGTTTTACTGTAAATCTCCACTTTCACTTTCACATTCTTCTAATGTTTTTGGTGAGTCACATCCTTCGTGCATATCGCCACCTAATGGGCAGGGAAGAGAATTTCTTTATTTGAATGTACGTGAATGGCAATTCAGTCTAAATTAAACCTCAATAAAGATATGTTTATCTCAGGTGTATTTAGAGCATTTTCAGAAGATAAACCCTTACATGATGTATTTACATGTTTATTTTTCTTAATTAGTGTATGAGAAAGGTCATATTTGATCCATTAATTCTCTGAGAATAAAAAAGCATGATTTCAGTGTCTCACAGACACAGTTCTTTAGATCACGAGCATCTCATTAGCCTCTAAATCATAAAGATAATTAGCAGAAGTGATTCACGTTTAGTCTGTGCTGGAGAGAAACATCTGAGACGAGCGAATGAACGGCTCCATAAACTGAAGAAGAAACAGGACACTGGGCTTGTTTTTAATTTTGTAATATTCTTCACTTATACTACACACAGCTGCTCAAATATTAAACTAATGATATACATTCAAACTAATGTATGTATTGCACGCTCTGATATACAGGGAGTTCTCATGAGAAGAAACATTTTCTCATATAGCAGCAGCTGATGAAGGAAGCTCTCAATAATTTATCATCAAACTGATTCATGAAGGTCTCAGGGGGTTTCGGTGTATGTATATCACTCTTTATCTGGAGTCCTATGAGACACATTCTGAATTCTGTCTGTGAATTTGACATTATGGAGTTTAAGGTCACAGAGGTCAAAACTTGACCTGCCAAAAATGTGCTGATTGGAGCAACAAACCACACCTGCAACATGTCCACCTGGATATTTTAGGCAGAGAAAAGAGAAACATTAATAAACTAGTATATTCAATTTGTGCTTGGTGTCAATAAATGAAGCTCACTGAAAATAAAGTTTAGTGTTCAGAGAGGAAATATCAGGATTATCTTCTGAGATATTTCAGATTCATATGAGAAGTTTGCTGGAAGAAAACACTAAATTAAATGCATTTTTTCTCATGGAAGACTGCAGCCAATCCTCAAACATTACACAAACATTACACAAACATTCCCAGCAAATGTTTATTGTTTTATTTATTTTGGTGCAATGTTTGAATTCACTGTTTTGTATGGTACCTTGATCCCACCACGAAAAAATAAAATAAAAAAGGTAATTCTGATGTTATATCCATCAATTGCGAGAAATAAAGTTGAAAGTGCCAGATAAAACATCAAAATTCCAAGAACTAAAATGTTGAAATTGTGAGATATAAAGTAAAAATGGCTAAATATAAAGTCGCAATTGCAAGAAATTGTCGAAATTGCGAGAACATTTTGAAACTGCAAAAAATCTTCAAAATTGTGAGAAATAGTTGAAATTGTGAGATATAATGTTGGAATCGCGAGAAATTGTCACAACTGCAAAAAAAAAAAAACAACAAAAAAAAAGTCACAATTGCGAGAAATAGTCGAAATTATGAGAACATTTTAAAATTGCAAAAAATCGTCAAAATTGTGAAAAATAAAGTCGAAATTGTGAGAAATAGTCGAAATTGTGAGATATAAAATAAAAATGGCAAGATACAAAGTCACAGTTGCGAGAAATAGTCGAAATTATGAGAACATTTTGAAATTGCAAAAAATCTTCAAAATTGTGAGAAATAGTCGAAATAACAAGAAATAATCAAAATTGCAAGAAAATTTTGAAATTGCAAAAAATCTTGTAAATTGCGAGAAATAGTCGAAATTGTGAGATATAATGTTGGAATTGTGAGAAATTGTGACATCAAATCAAAATCTCAAGAAATAAAGTCACAATTTCAAGAAATAAAGTCACAGTTGTGAAAATAACATTGAAATTGTGAGATATAAAGTAGGAATTGCAAGAAATAATCGAAATTGTGAGAAAATTTTGAAATTGCAAAAACTCGTCAAAATTGAGAGAAATAGTTGAAATTAAGGGAAATTGCTGAAACTGCAAGAAATAGTCCAAATTGTGAGAAATAAAGTCTTAATTGTGAGAAATAGTTGAAATTGTGAGATATAAAATAAAAACTGCAGGATATAAAGTAACAATTGTGACAAATAGTCGAAATTGTGAGATATAATGTCGGAATTGCGAGAAATTGTCACAACTGTGACATATTTGCGACATATAAAATCAAAATGGCAAGAAATAAAGTCACAATTTCAAGAAATAAAGCCATAATTGTGAGATATAAATGTTTTTCTTTCCATGACAGATCCGGCTTCCGTAGTTTTGTACATGTCACATAAAGACGTAAATAAAGTTTTCAGACAATGAGAAAAATGTGTTGATATTTCAGACACACGCACTGATTGAGCAGTTGTCATGTCTCTCTGTGGAGTTCAGATATGGATTCATCTGACAGCTGTCTTCATGAAATATTTACATGACAGAAGACTTCAGTGAATAATTCATATCAGCTGTATTTGAGCTCAGAAGACACTGTCAGAAAGTGTCTTTATTCACTGTTTTAAGAATGAAAGATCAAATCCTCAATGTGATGATTAAATCAATAATCAACAGATATGTGGACACACTTTTTATACATGAAAACATACGGACGATATTGAAATTCATTATAGTTATTATAAGACTATTATTGTTGTCTTTTGATAAAAGTCATGTCAGCAGCTCCCAAACTTTTAATGCTTAAAACCTCTACTAACGTCTCTTTGTAGGTCTGTAGACACACATTTTAAAGGAGTAAAATGTTCTATTGATCATTGATCAGCTGAACTCATTTCACACATCACCTTCTGGCATCACCAGAAATGATCACTGAATCATTAAATGGATCTGAGCTCATTTTGGTGAATGTAGTCAAAACAACATGATCACACGGGAAAGTTCCGGTACCCTCGGATCGGCAGCAGTATGCTGACTCACTGACATGCCCTATCTCCCATCGGACATATTTGGAACGGCTCAACAACAGTTACTTTCCCTCGTGACTGGTAGCGTGTTGCATCAGTTGCATGGGAGACCACAGTTCAATCCCCATTCAAACAAGGAAGCAATCACATTTGTATAAACAATCACGAGTGTGATAAGGAGGTTGCATTTTTATCCCTAACATTGCATTTAGTCTCTACTAATGGTTAGGGTTAGATTTGGGTTTTGGTTGGGGAGTAGATTAAATAAAATAAGCATTTCTCTTCACTGTTTTACACCCTGTTCAGCTGAAAACAATTATTTTAACAACTGGCTTCTGGCGACCTCTCCTGGATATAAATGGATATCACACTTGTTTATATGCTCTAAAACACTTACCGCTTTAGCCTCTGGGGGCAGTGTTTTCAAATTCGGTCAACGTATACCGATTTCAGCACACACTTGCTGATTTTTATGTTAGATCAGGCTGATTAAAACACTCGAACCACTTGCATACATTTAAATCCCACAATGCACAAGCACAGAGTAAAAAAATAAAAATTATGCACATGCACAATTATCATTATTGTAATTGATTAAATTATTTATTTAAGGACCAGCTGGTGCTCAGTCTTTTATTGTCATGTGTGAAACAGAAGATGCCCTTATTTTTGCAGCTAATTTTGCCAAATTGTGCAATTAATTTGCAATAATTGAATCTTTAAAATACTACAAATATTAAAAGTATATAATATGTATATATTAATATAATACTTATATATTAATATAGAGTGTGTATGAGTGTATATCTGTGTGTTGTGTGAGTGTGGTGTGAGTGCGTTTGGCATGTGTGAGTGTGTGTGTCTGTGTGTTGTGTGAGTGTGTTGTGTGAGTGTGTGTTTGGTGTGTGAGTGTGTGTTGTGTGAGTGGCATGTGTGTGTGTCGTGTGAGTGCATGTTTGGTGTGTGAGTGTGTGTCGTGTGAGTGTGTGTGTCGTGTGAGTGTGTGTTTGGTGTGTGAGTGGCATGTGTGTGTGTCGTGTGAGTGTGTGTTTGGTGTGTGTGTGTTTGGTATGTGTGTGTGTCGTGTGAGTGCGTGTTTGGTGTGTGAGTGTGTGTCGTGTGAGTGTGTGTGTCGTGTGAGTGTGTGTTTGGCATGTGTGTGTGTCGTGTGAGTGTGTGTTTGGCATGTGTGTGTGTTGTGTGAGTGTGTGTTTGGTGTGTGAGTGTGTGTTTGGTATGTGTGTGTGTCGTGTGAGTGTGTGTTTGGCATGTGTGTGTGAGTGTGTGTTTGGTATGTGTGTGTGTCGTGTGAGTGTGTGTTTGGTGTGTGAGTGTTTGGCATGTGTGTGTGTCGTGTGAGTGTGTGTTTGGTGTGTGTGTCGTGTGAGTGTGTGTTTGGTGTGTGTGTCGTGTGAGTGTGAGTGTGTGTTTGGCATGTGTGTGTGTTGTGTGAGTGTGTGTTTGGTGTGTGAGTGTGTGTTTAGTGTGTGTGTGAAACAGAAATGCCCTTATTTTTGCAGCTAATTTTGCCAAATTGTGCAATTAATTTGCAATACTTGAATCTTTAAAATACTACAAATATTAAAAGTATATAATATGTATATATTAATATAATACTTATATATTAATATATACTGTAATATTTTAATACTGCACTGTAAGTGCTGGGTCTGTGCAAGCCACCTACTGACAGCTGTGTCCCCCCACTTTTAAAATGACTGCTACGCCCCTGCGTCCACAGAACACAAAATTAGATGTTAGTCAGGATGTTTGTCTCATTACAGTCTATTTAATGACAGTCAGTGGTGACAGAGGTCTAAAATCTCCTTTTTGTACCAGTTTGGAACAACATGAGAGTGAGTAAATGACAGAATAGTTATTTTTGGGTGAACTGTCCCTTTAAGAAGTGTGGAATGACTGATATCATGATTCTGTGTGATTCATAGAACTGAAAATCAACTCTGATATGAAATATTTCTGTGAATAATAGTTCTCATGTGAGATAATCTGTGTGTGTCTTTAGCTGTTCCTTTAATGTTTGGTTGTTGTTTAATTCTTTATTCATTTAAACTTGGATTATCAGATTTGGCAATATTGCATTATTTCATGACATATTCATGTCAATAAAACCATTTTTAACTGAAATTTTGAATGAGTGTGTATTTTACATGAAATAATTTTTTTATTAAAAATATTTTAAATTAAAATAAAACATTTATAAAAATATGTTCTTAATTAGAAAATAAAAAATCTTGTAAATAAGGTAAAGTTGTTATGTTTGTTACAGTATGTAATGTGTATGTTTGGGTTAGTCCAAAATAATTATACATACACTACCGGTCAAAAGGTTAGAAACACTCATTCTTTATTATTATTATTATTTTTCACATTTTAGAATAATAGTAAAGTCATTAAAACTATGGAATAACATAAATGGAACTATGGGAATGATGTTGTGACTAAAAATCCAAAATAAATCAAAACTGTGTTATATTTGAGCATCTTCAAAGTAGTCACCCTTTGCCTAGAATTTGCAGACATGTACTCTTGACATTTTCTCAACCAACTTCTTGAGGTATCACCCTGAGATGCTTTTTAAACAGTATTGAAGGAGTTCCCATCTATGTTGGGCACTTATTGGCTGCTTTTCTTTATTATTTGGTCCAAGTCATCAATTTCAAAAACTTTTTTTATTATTACATTTTAGTTTTATAATGAAATAAATTAATATGTGCACAATTATATTTTTGTCTACAAAACTAATTTCAAACATTTAAGCATACGCCTACAGATCAAAAGATTTTTAAGATCATGAGAAACATTTCAGTCAAGTGTTTCAAAACTTTTGACCGGTAGTGTATATAGGTATATAAAACAACTGAAGTCTCTGGTTTCCATTATGATGAAGTAAATGTGTGCAATTTTAAATAACTGGATTGGGCGACTCCAGACCCTGCCTTTATGAAGTGTGTGTGTGTCGTGTGAGTGTGTGCGTGTCTGAGTGTGTATGTGTGTGTGAGTGTGTATGTGTGTGTGAGTGTATATCTGTGTGTTGTGTGAGTGTGTGTGTTTGGCATGTGTGTGTGTGTGTGTGTCGTGTGAGTGTGTGTTTGGTGTGTGTGTGTTTGGCATGTGTGTGTGTGTGTGTGTCGTGTGAGTGTGTGTTTGGTGTGTGTGTGTTTGGCATGTGTGTGTGTGTGCGTGTTTGGTGTGTGTGTGTCGTGTGAGTGTGTGTTTGGTGTGTGTGTGTTTGGCATGTGTGTGTGTCGTGTGAGTGTGTGTTTGGTGTGTGAGTGTGTCGTGTGAGTGTGTGTTTGGTGTGTGTGTGTGTTTGGCATGTGTGTGTGTCGTGTGAGTGTGTGTTTGGTGTGTGAGTGTTTGGCATGTGTGTGTGTGTCATGTGAGTGTGTGTTTGGTGTGTGAGTGTGTGTGTTTGGCATGTGTGTGTGTCGTGTGAGTGTGTGTGAGTGGCATGTGTGTGTGTCGTGTGAGTGTTTGTTTGGCATGTGTGTCATGTGAGTTTGGCATGTGTGTGTGTCGTGTGAGTGTGTGTTTGGTGTGTGAGTGTGTGTTTGGTATGTGTGTGTGTCGTGTGAGTGTGTGTCGTGTGAGTGTGTGTTTGGTGTGTGAGTGTTTGGCGTGTGTGTGTCGTGTGAGTGAGTGTTTGGTGTGGGAGTGTGTGTTTAGTGTGTGTGTTTGGTGTGTGAGTGTTTGGCATGTGTGTGTGTGTCGTGTGAGTGTGTGTTTGGTGTGTGAGTGTGTGTGTTTGGGATGTGTGTGTGTCGTGTGAGTGTGTGTGAGTGGCATGTGTGTGTCGTGTGAGTGTTTGTTTGGCATGTGTGTCGTGTGAGTTTGGCATGTGTGTGTGTTGTGTGAGTGTGTGTTTGGTGTGTGAGTGTTTGGCATGTGTGTCGTGTGAGTTTGGCATGTGTGTGTGTCGTGTGAGTGTGTGTTTGGTGTGGGAGTGTGTGTTTGGCATGTGTGTGTGTCGTGTGAGTGTGTTTTTGGCGTGTGAGTGTGTGAGTGTTGTGTGAGTGTTTGGCATGTGTGTGTGTGTCGTGTGAGTGTGTGTTTGGTGTGTGAGTGTGTGTGTTTGGCATGTGTGTGTGTCGTGTGAGTGTGTTTGGTATGTGTGTGTGTCGTGTGAGTGTGTGTTTGGTGTGCGAGTGTTTGGCATGTGTGTCGTGTGAGTTTGGCGTGTGTGTGTCGTGTGAGTGTGTGTTTGGTGTGGGAGTGTGTGTGTTTGGCATGTGTGTGTGTCGTGTGAGTGTGTGTTTGGTGTGTGAGTGTTTGGCATGCGTGTGTGTTGTGTGAGTGTGTGTTTGGTGTGTGAGTGTGTGTTTAGTGTGTGTGTGAGTGTGTGTTTGGTGTGTGAGTGTTTGGCGTGTGTGTGTCGTGTGAGTGTGTGTGTTTAGTGTGTGTGTCGTGTGAGTGTGTGTTTGGTGTGTTTGTGTCGTATGAGTGTGTGTGTGTGTGTGTCGTGTGAGTGTGTGTGTTTGGCATGTGTGTGTGTCGTGTGAGTGTGTGTTTGGTGTGTGAGTGTTTGGCATGTGTGTGTGTCATGTGAGTGTGTGTTTGGTGTGTTTGTGTCGTATGAGTGTGTGTGAGTGTGTGTGTTTGGCATGTGTGTGTGTCGTGTGAGTGTGTGTGTTTGGCATGTGTGTGTGTCGTGTGAGTGTGTGTTTGGTGTGTGAGTGTTTGGCATGTGTGTGTGTGTCGTGTGAGTGTGTGTTGTGTGAGTGTGTGAGTGTGTGTGTTTGGTGTGTGAGTGTGTGTTTGGTGTGTTTGTGTCGTGTGAGTGTGTGCTTGTCTGGCATGTGTGTGTGTCGTATGAGTGTGTGTTTGGTGTGTGTGTGTTGTGTGAGTTTGGCATGTGTGTGTGTTGTGTGAGTGTGTGTTTGGTGTGTGTGTCGTGTGAGTGTGTGTTTGGTGTGTGTGTGTGTTTGGCATGTGTGTGTGTGTCGTGTGAGTGTGTGTGTTTGGCATGTGTGTGTGTCGTGTGAGTGTGTGTTTGGTGTTTGGCATGTGTGTGTGTCGTGTGAGTGTCGTGTGAGTGTGTGTTTGGCATGTGTGTGTGTCGTGTGTGTTTGGTGTGTGTGTCGTGTGAGTGTGTGTTTAGTGTGTGTGTGTGTCGTATGAGTGTGTGTTTGGCATGTGTGTGTGAGTGTGTGTTTAGTGTGTGTGTAGTGTGTGTGTATGTCGTGTGAGTGTGTGTTTAGTGTGTGTGTCGTATGAGTGTGTGTGTGTGTGTGTGTGTGTGTGTGGAAAAAGAGTGAGGAAACAGAAGGGGAAAGAGAGGAAAACACGTGCGCATTTCCTCCTGCTGTAGCGCGAGCACATTCACGCTCTTCATAGTCCGCGCGCTCTCGCTCGGTCCGGTTACTGGAGCCGCTTCAGTTCAGTTCGGTGGGATTTCTTTTCTGATAATGATGAAGACGAGGAAGTTTTTGGGTGCTGTTTAAAGACTTTGGAACAGGACGCAGATCTGTGGAGGATGAGCTCGTAAACTACAGCAGACTGTCTGACATCAGCGATTAACGGTGAGATTCACACAGAACCGGACTGATTCGGACTCACCGGTGGGTCTAATCCAGTCTGGTCGAGTATAATTGTGTGTGAGTGTGTGTGTATGTATGTATGCATGCATGCATGCGTGTGTGTGTGTGTGTGTGTGTATGCATGCATGCATGCGTGTGTGTGTGTGTATGTATGCATGCATGCGTGTGTGTGTGTGTGTGTGTGTGTATGTATATGTATGCATGCATGCGTGTGTGTGTGTGTGTGTGTGTGTGTGTGTATATGTATATGTATGCATGCGTGTGTGTGTGTATATGTATGCATGCGTGTGTGTGTGTGTGTGTGTGTATGTATGCATGCATGCGTGTGTGTGTGTGTGTGTGTGTGTGTGTATGTATATGTATGCATGCATGCGTGTGTGTGTGTGTGTGTGTGTGTGTGTATGTATATGTATGCATGCGTGTGTGTGTGTATATGTATGCATGCGTGTGTGTGTGTGTGTGTGTGTGTGTGTGTATGTATGCATGCGTGTGTGTGTGTGTGTGTGTATGTATGCATGCGTGTGTGTGTGTGTGTGTGTGTGTATGTATGCATGCGTGTGTGTGTGTGTGTGTGTGTGTGTATGTATGCATGCGTGTGTGTGTGTGTGTGTGTGTGTATGTATGCATGCGTGTGTGTGTGTGTGTGTATGTATGCATGCGTGTGTGTGTGTGTGTGTGTGTGTATATGTATGCATGCGTGTGTGTGTGTGTGTATATGTATGCATGCGTGTGTGTGTGTGTGTATATGTGTGCATGCGTGTGTGTGTGTGTGTGTGTATATGTATGCATGCGTGTGTGTGTGTGTGTGTATATGTATGCATGCGTGTGTGTGTGTGTGTGTATATGTATGCATGCGTGTGTGTGTGTGTGTGTGTGTATGTATGCATGCGTGTGTGTGTGTGTGTGTGTGTATGTATGCATGTGTGTATGTGAGTGTGTGTGTGTGTGAGAGTGTATGCGTGTGTGTGTATGTGTGTGTATATATATGTGTGTGTGTGAGTGAGTATGGGTGTGTGTGTGTGAGTGTGTGTGTGAGAGAGAGTGTATTTGTGTGTTTAAAACAGTGTAAATGTACCATTACTCTGATGTAAATGTACAGGTTTTTAATCTCCAGATATTGTTGTTTTTTCAGGTAAGGTGTTCTTACATTATTATCTAATTATTATTAATTTATTCAGAGCAGTTTAATGTGCATTGAGATCTTAATTAGCGGTATACTGACCATTATCATATGGCTCATTCTATAATTTAGGGTACATTCAATGTCCATTGATGATAATTATATATTTTCTAACCATTTTCTTCAGAAATATCCCATTTTATCCATTAAGAGAAAGCATGTTATAATGTCACACAAATATGTTGTGCACCCCATGTTTCATTTTGCTTGAAATTGTCATGATGTCTCTTAATTGACAGTTTTTTGCATTATCCGTGAAGTGAGAGGGTCTTAAGTTCAAAATAATGAATACAAAATGTTAAAGTCAACATTATCTATATTTAATTTCTTTTTTAAATTCTAAACACTTCAGAAAAAATAGTATTTTTTAGATTGAGTTTGACATTTTAATAAAGAAAATATCTTATTGTATTCATGTCCACAATAGTTCTGTCAACTCTGTTACTAAATAAACACCACCTGCAACTCAAAAATGGTGTATCCCAAAATTAACTACATATTGTTCCTTTGCAAGTTAAAACAGATCTTCGTATGTGAATGGTGTCAGTGGTGTGTTTTGTGAAAAATTAAAATAAAAGCAGGATATTGATTTTCCAACTGTTACTTTCATCTTCAACTGTTACATCTGATTTTTTTTTTAACATGTCAAATAATAGGAATCCTGCTTCTGATATCCTTCAAGTTATATTTTACATCCACAAAGGTCAGAGTTTTGCATCACATCTCTTAAAACTACCAAAATTATATTTAAGGAAGATTTATGACTAGTGACCATGCTGAAAATATCACATAAATATCTGCAAAAACATAAAATGTTCTAAATGATTTGAAAAGCATTACTGCACATATGGCAGAATAGACAAAAGAAACATTAATTACGTGTGTTACTTGAAGTATAGCATGTAATGACATGCAGTTTGTATGTAACATAGTTGACAAACTCACGAGAGAAAACATCCTTTCCCTTATATCAGAAAGGAGTTTAATGCTTAAGCTTTGCAGCTGGTAGAAATGTTACATTGAAGAAATATATGAACTTAAATCAATAGTTGTTTTATTGAGAAAGCACTTTTATTTGTTGACATGAAATGTACCCCCAATTACAGAATGAGCCATGTACTATAAATGTGCTATTTCATTCATTTATTGTCACTGTCACAAACCAAACAAAGTGTCAGAAGTACCATAGTACTACCATTTTTGTTTTGTTTTTTTGGACATGTACCATGGTATTTTTTGAAGTAATATTGAGTATAATGTAAGCTAAATACAGTGATATATGTGTATGGAAATGATTCAGCACCACAGGATATATCAAATTACACAGTTTACCATCTGATATCACTTTGCCATGTCGTTCTGCCACAGTAGGGTACAACAGGACTAAAAGCACACATTAAGGAGAATTAGCTTAAAAATATAAAAAATAATTTTTATTGAGTATTGATGGAGCAACATCATTTGTGTGAAAAGAAATAATAAACAAAGGTTGTTTTGATTAGAATTAAGTAAAGAAAAAAGAAGTTTGACAAGGGAGAATTGTATCCCTCACTTGGGGGTTTTAATAATTTCATGTCAATATAGGGGCAAAATTTGTCAACTAATGCAAATATTTTTAGACCACAAGATGCTTTCTTTTTTTTTTTCTTTGTAACAAATTAAGATATTATTCAAAGTAGTTCCACTTCAGAAAATATTTAACCATTTCCTGTTAATTTCAAACACATTTGGCATTTTATAACATCTCCAGTATGAATCTATAAAAACTGAGTTTTTAAAAAGTTATTAAAAAAACTTTTGATTTAGGGGAGTCTGGGTAGCTCAGTGAGTACTGACGCTGACTACCCCACTTGGAGTTGTGAGTTTGAATCCAGGGCGTGCTGAGTGACTCCAGCCAGGTCTCCTAAGCAACCAAATTGGCCCAGTTGCTAGGGAGGGTAGAGTCACATGGGGTAACCTCCTCGTGGTCGCTATAATGTGGTTCTCGCTCTCGGTGGGGCGTGTGGCGAGTTGTGCGTGGATGCCGCGGAGAATAGCGTGAAGCCTCCACACACGCTATGTCTCCGTGGTAACGCGCTCAACAAGCCACGTGATAAGATGCGCGGATTGACGGTCTCAGACGCGGAGGCAACTGAGATTCGTCCTCCTCCACCCAGATTGAGGCGAGTCACTACGCCACCACAAGGACTTAGAGCGCATTGGGAATTGAGCATTCCAAATTGGGGAGAAAAAAATAAATAAAAAAAACTTTGATGTAATCACCTTGAACAAAACTGAAAATGACATACGTATTTTGTCTCAGAATAAATGTGATCATTTTAAGGATTCTCATTAACTACATACATTTGCAACATTTTTAAAATGATTAAATATTAGATCAAATGATCTGAAAATCAACCTCACATGTGAGTCAGTATGATGAACCAAAGAGAACTGATGATGATGAGAGTTCAAGTGTTTTTAAAAGCTTGAAGGTTTTTTTTTGGTCTTCATTTGTCTGGTTGTGTAGTCGAGTGAGTTAGTGAATCGTGTCACAAACGTGTGTGAGAGTAAACAGAGTTACTAAAACTCGTTCTAATAGAAGACAGAAGTGGGCTCTGGATTTGAAAGAAACTGTTAATGTTAGGGAACACTTGTGACTGTAACACACTGAAGTTTGTATGTGTTGAGGCTGAAGATTGTGTGATTTAGTTATTTTCCCATGTGAAGCTCAAGCTGTTATTAACATTAAAGCTGCACTCAGTAGTTTTTTAAACATGTCGTTTTGGACTTACACTGACACCTAGTGGCGTGGATGCAGCATCAAACACAATAGTTTTCCGTTACCATTGTAGAAATCAGAGGTAGACCAATATATATTGGTTTTACCGATTAATCTATGCCGATAGTTGGCGGTGGAGGGTTCTACTGTTAGAACGCATTGGTTGAACAGTACAACAACGGCCTGTAGAGGTGAAATAAAAAACAATGACACCTCATGGGGATTTGCTGTATCTAAATTGTCATCATTGACAATACTGATCCATATTTTTATCCTCACTTCAATGCATATTTTGTTATTTTGGTTAGATAATCAAGTGTTCTAAATTGAAGTAAGATATGGACACGTCCCCCGTCAGCACGTCGTGTCTTCAACTTCATGTCTTGTGAATAATAATATAAATACAAACTCTTTTATATGGTGAATTCATAGTCTATAAAAAGCTGATTACTTGTATGTAGAGCATTGTAATGGAGAAAAGTCTCTGTCATTTCAAAATAAGAGTCCCGGTGTATTTCGGGCTTGTTTGGAGTTAAAGTGCTAAATAAAAATGTTCTGGTTATTATTGAGGTTTTGGTTGAACAATAAATTGCATCTGGGATTTTATTCATTTTGGACTCTTGTAGCCCCTGTGTCTGTGCCCATCATAGTAAGGAAAATCTTCTTTTATTTTTTTAAGAGATTTTTCCACCACATTAGATATCGGTATCTGCAAAATCCACCATCGGTCGACCTCTAGTAGAAATTCATTGTTCATAGTGTTAATCCATCTCAAGTGGTCCAATACAGGTTGCTTGACCATTTTAAATTTTCCAGTTTTTTTTTGGAGTGATTACTTCTATTTATTGATATTGCAAAACCACCAGTTTTTAATTTTTATTTTACCTGGTTTAACCACAACGGCCATCTTTGTGTCATGGCACACGACACATTTTGGTTATACAGCTGTTTACAGAAACCTCAATAACTCGGCTCAGGATAGTGCTAGCTCCTTGAAACAAAAACTGATCTATAGAGCACATTACAAGGTACATATATAAACATTTTCACATTCTTGTTCCACTTAGACCTTAAAGGAATAGTTCACCCAAAAATGAAAATTTGCTGATGATTTACTCATCCTCAGGCCATCCAAGATGTATCTGAGTTTCTTTCTTCATCAAAACAGAATTTAAGATTTTTAGGATTTCATTTCAGGCCTCCTCCTCTAAACAATGCAAGTGAATGTACTCCATATTTTGATGGTCAAAAATGCATATTTAGGTGCATCAATATAATCCACACGACTCCAGTCGACAAATAAATTTCTTCTGAACCCAAACGATTGATTATTTTTAGAAACAAAACAATGCTTATATACTTTTTAACTACAAATGTTCGCTTCTGTACATCTCTGTGACGCGCTGATGTAAGCTCATTGGTAAGGTCACGTGTCACGTGGAGGAGGAGTCAGGAAGCACGTCATTGTTTACAAGAGAAACTTGCACAGACCGAGTGCCGTTCACAAACCAAAACAGTCCAAAATGATTTCAAACACTATGTCAGAGGATTTTGATTTTAGAAGAGGAGCGCTGTACAAAAGTTTAATTGTCTTTGCTGTAGATTTGTATTTGTATAAATGTATTGGTCATAATGGTCGTTTGGCATGTGTATTCTGGATGCTTCAACCTTCAGAAACCCCAAAGAAAATGCACGCCGGGAAAAATATTAACTTTTCATTGATTGCCTATACATGATCATGATCGACTGAAGCTCTGGCTTATCGCACTGAACCTGGATATCAGTACACCCCTACATTCTCTCAAATATCGGAGGGTGTGCAGAGAACATTTTACGTCTGAGGATTTCAGACCATCGAAAGAAACAAGGCTCAATGTCTGAATTCATCGTCTGTGCCCGTGCTATTTTTCCAGCGAACTCAGGTATGTGTGAACTTTGTCATATAGTCTATATATTTCTATATAGTAGCTATAGTAACAAACAAAACATGATACTTACTGTACTGATAGGGTGCCATTGGGTCCTTCTGGCCTCGGATGGCGCTTCCAGTTTATTTGTGGCAAACTGAAAAACACCTCTAAAAACGCTGGGGCTCAGTAATGGTGGAAAACCATTATGTTCGGTAATGCAGCTAGGACTAGGAGTGTTCTCACCGGCTGCCTCGCTAATTGTTTACAATGGTGGGATTGCTATGGTCCAGTCGTGGCTCTCTGTTGGCATTGGCTGGCATGTACTACATGTGCACCACCATGTGTCCATAGATCTCTGCCTCCATGAGACTCGTGATTGCGCTGCTGCTGCAGCCTCCTCCATCTCCCTCAGTTCCTCATCGGTGGATTCGGGCTCAAATAGGTAGAGTTGGGTGAAAAACTCCATCTCTTCTAAAATCAAAATCCTCCGACATCGTTTTTGAAATAGTTTTGGACTGTTTTGGTTTGTGAACGGCGCTTGGTCTGTGCAAGTTTCTCTTGTAAACAATGACACGCTTCCTGACTCCTCCTCCACATGACGCGTGACCTTACCAACGAGCTTACGTCATCCCTCTCATGAGCGCACGTCACAGAGATGTACGGAAGCGAACATTTGTAGTTAAAAAGTATATAAGTATTGTTTTGTTTCTAAAAATAACTTTTTTTGCATTCACTTGCATTGTTTAGAGGAGGAGGCCTGAAATGAAATCCTACAAATCTTAAATTCTGTTTTGATGAAGAAAGAAACTCAGATACATCTTGGATGGCCTGTGGGTGAGTAAATCATCAGCAAATTTTCATTTTTGGGTGAACTATTCCTATAAGTCCTAATGTAATGCTCAAGATTGCTCAAAGTTGCACTTTTAGGGTCAGTTTATAATGGGAAGGGTTCAAGTCTCAGTCCTAATGTTTTTTAGGGGGTACCTAGGTAAGTATAGTGTGCATGCAGAACATTTCAGGTTTGAGACTTCTCTTATTTCTTTTTTAAGGGGGCAAGAAAGTGCAATTTGTTTTTTTAATTCCCCTCACTTCCGAATTGATTATTTCAGGTGGGGGACCAGATAGGAACCTGAAATTTTCACAGAAGTACGTCCTCTATAGTCGCATTCTGCTGTAAAATATTTGAGTTTGAGATTCCACTGGTTACAGAGCTAGGGTTAGTAGAAATCTGGGGAAGAGCCTATTTATTCATGCGTTTTGAGAAATGAACACATGTAATATAAGCATAACAAATAATAAAAATGAACAGTGGGATAAGCGATAAGTGCAGCAGGATGCGGCAGTTTGAGAGAGACAGAGCCACATGCAGCTGCCATGTATGCATGTGTCTTTTTGTTTTATTAAATATTGCTTTGACTGTTCAGCCGGTTCCCGCCTCCTCCTTTCCCATTTGAACCTTGTTACATTGGTGCCGAAGCCCGAGAAGGAAGGAGGGATGCGCTGTCGTGGAGTCCTCGCCACTGCCATCCACACAAATGAGCAGTCGCTGCCGGCCGCCTGGATGCGGAGTAATGGCCGCCATCCGCGAGGGGAGGAAGGGCTCACTGTCGGCCGTCTGGAGTGGTGGAGCTGCTGCTAGGGGTGGAAGTGCTCCCTACCGGCCGCCAAAACGCAAAGTGGTGTTCCATCCACCAGGGGTCGGAGGACTTGCTCCGGTCCGCCCGGGAAGGAGCAGCTGTCGTCCACCATCTCTCACTGTCGCTCTGCCTTGCCCTTTCCCTCTCCTCTTTTTTTGTTTTTGTTTTTCCCTCCCCTCGTCCCCCTCCCTAGCTCTAGAGAGGCAGGCGGGGCCGGAAGTGGGGTGGATGTACGTCATGCCGGGGGTTCCCCGGCCTGAGGCAAAGGAGGGAGGAGTGTGACGAGGAGGAGGGCGGGGTCGGGCATGCGTAGTCACAATCCAATCGGGCTAATCAGCCGAGCAGAGGGATAAGTGCATCGGGATGTGGCAGTTCAAGAGAGAGAGAGCCACATGCAGCTGCAGTGTGTGCGTTTGAGTTCTGTGTCTTTTTGTTTCATTAAATATTATTTTGACCGTTCAGCCGGTTCCCGCCACCTCCTTTCCCATGAAACTAGTAACCTTGTTACATTGACATACCACAGTTTCAAGCTACATGTTTGATGAGAGGCTGTGGCAGTAGTCAATTCGGCAGGTGTCAGTTTTCATGAGTAGTGCAGAATAATATTTTATCATTTCTTTAAAAAAACAGTAAAACAATTGTCTTAAAATAGTATTTGAAAATCCACAAAATCAAAGTCGTGTAGTTATTCTTCACTCAAAAAAAACAACAACATTTGTGCAGGCTCTCATGTATTCAAGGTCCAAGGAAAGTATTTTAATTCATTTTACTTGATTTTATATATTTACATTAATGCATTTGGCAGAGCGACTTACAGTGCATTCACGTATGCATTTTATCAGTTTGTGTGTTCCCTGGGAATCGAACCCATGTGATCTTGGCGTTGTGAGCGCCATGCTCTACCAATTAAGCTCTTTTTTTTTTTGTAGAAAATGCTATAAATGTTTTTCAAAAATGTATGAAACCAAATTTGGACACAGATTACATTTCTTCAAACTTTACATATTTGTGTTTTAAACTAGATTTTTTTTTTTTTTAAAGATTTCTAATTTTTATGACCTCATAAAACAGCTGTTATAAATGTACTGATATGAAAATGACCATTCATTTCTTAAGGATTACAACATTTTTGATGAGGAAACAGTTGTTCGCGTCGTTTGAGTGATCCGATCACAAAATGTTTTAGACTGAGCACTTGTGATCAGATCATCTGAGATGGATCTTAATACCAGGTGTAACATGGCCATGCTGTGCGTCGACCATTATACAAAGGTGCCTGGAATTGTTCCTGGCAGGCAGCAGATGCCCTAACCCCAATCCTAATCCTAACAATATGGAGCCTGCCAGGAACAACTCGAGGCATCATTACTCATGTGAGTGTGTCTCTTTTAAAGCAGCACTGGTGTGAGTCTGTGATAACACCTAGTATTACCGTCATCCAACTTTAATTGAACTCGTTAATTATGTACTCAAGAATTTGTATTCACATAATCTTCCAAGGATGTTTCAAAGGCAAAAATATGATCATAAAGTGAGAGTCTCTAGTGGGATGTAATAGAACAAAAACTCTATTGTGAACGGCCGTATGACAGCAGTGTTAAGAGAAATGCAATTACTACATATAATCAGCGGGGAAAGAGTATATTTAATTACTTCATCCTTCAGGTTTTGTGTGGCTGTCAGTGTGAAACATGCACTCTTTTATTCCTCTGAACGTGCAGGAGTTTAGATCAGTCTCAAGGTTAATGCTGCACGCTTGCGTTACGGTTAATTCATGATGGGGATTTCAGAGCAAACACTGGCCTGACCTCAGATCAGCAGAATCCACTAGAGAAAGCAACCTGATCTCATGGAAATGACGTGACTGTGGCAACAATTTCGCAAAATGACAATATGTACTATGTATATTATACATTTATTATGACAATATGTATTTTTCCCCAATTGCTTGTTGTAGGCAAGATAGGCTATGTTCGTGTGCATCAGCTGCGCTTATTTAGAGCCCTAGAAATATAATTTATTCTTTCACAAATTCCATGTGTTCCATGTTATTTTTTCGGAATTCTGTTGTTTGACAGTTTAATTCAATTGGTGTCTAATTAAGTATTAAAACTTAAATCAAATGAAAATAGAATCATTTAATTTTCAACATAACATTGATTTCATTTGATCAAATAAAGTGATTTTATACAGAACCTCACAGCACAATCCAAAATACAACATTGGAGTTATTTTGTCCAAGAAAGTGCTGCACAACAGAGCATCACAGATGTCAGATTAAATCTAATAAAAATTACTGATATTAGGGATGTACAGGCCGAAAATGGCATATTTTGTCATTAACAATTTTTATTGATTCAAAAGTACACAAGAGTAAAACACAACACATACACATCAAATCAACATTTAACATTTAACCCCCACTAACATCCCTCCCCAATTACCAACCCCACCCTGACCCCCAACGAACACCCCTGTGGTCAAATATAATAATACACACACACACAAAAAAAGAAAAATTAAATATATAATAAACATAATTAAACTAGACTTCTCTCACCCCATCCCCTCTCCGTGAGCCCCCCAAAAATGCTAAATAATTACCCCATTTCCTGACAAGTCCCCAAACCCCAGCCTTCTACCTGCCACCTCCTCAAAAGCTGCCACCCTCCCCATCTCTGCACACCACTCGAGGAATGATGGCGCTCCGTCCGACTTCCAAACACTTAAAATAATCGCCAATCATAACACTGGTCAGAACCCAATTTTTTATATGTTTATCCCCCAAATTTATGACCGTCCCATCGCCCAAAATACAGAGTCTGGGGCAAAGTAAAATTTGAGTGCTCAAAACGTCACACAAACAACTCTGAACCTTCAACCAAATTTCTTGGATCTTAACACACCCCCAAAAGACATGGGTTGTGTCTCCATCTACTGATTGGCATTGCCAGCCGGTGGGTGTGTCTTTAAGATCAAGCCTATACAATCTAGAGGGAGTCCAATAGACTCAATGTAAAATCTTAAATTGCATCTGGTGCACCCTTACATCTCTAGATGCAGACTTTTATTTTATTTTATTTTTTGGGGGGATTTTTCCCCTTTTTTCTCCCAATTTGGAATGCCCAATTCCCAATGTGCTCTAAGTCCTCGTGGTCGCGTAGTGACTCGCCTCAATCCGGGTGGTGGAGGATGAATCTCAGTTGCCTCCGCGTCTGAGACCGTCAATCCGCGCATCTTATCACGTGGCTTGTTGAGCGCGTTGCCACGGAGACATAGCGCGTGTGGAGGCTTCACGCCATCCACCGCGGCAACCACGCTCAACTCACCATGCGCCCCACCGAGAACAAACCACATTATAGCGACCACGAGGAGGTTACCCCATGTGACTCTACCCTCCCTAGCAACCGGACCAATTTGGTTGCTTAGGAGACCTGACTGGAGTCACTCAGCACGCCCTGAATTCGAACTCGTGGACTAGTGAACTTCAGGGGTGGTAGCCAGCGTATTTTACCACTGAGCTACCCAGACCCCCTCTAGATGCAGACTTGACATTTTTTTAGAATCCTATCCCACACCCCCTCCTCCAATACCAAGTGTAAATCTTAATCCCCAAAAATGGCATATTTATAATTAAATGTGTAGTTATAGAAAAAGTGGTTTTGGTGCATTTCTAATAATAACATTTTTAATTTAATTAGACAGAGTCTAATTAAAAATTATAATTTTGAGTTTTCGGGCCAGTGTGTCCAGAATTTTCGGTTTTGGTCAAGAATTTTCATCACTAATAAATATATTGTTGTTTTTGTTGTAATGATACTCCGTGATCACATACACTACTTTCTATGTTTGCCCAAATAAGTGTTATTGTGGTGACAGTTTAGTGGCAATGGAAGTCTTGACTAAATTTTCAGAACCAGGAAAACACTATATTTATGCTAAGTAGGAATGCTCCGATCATGGTTTTTACAGCTGATACCGATCACCAATTTTCTTGCCACCTAATCCTCTGATCCCGATACTGATCATGTCAGATTTGATCAGGATCTCTGTCATAACTGGATATATTGAAACTTTCTGCACATTGTCACTATTAATTGAATTTTCCTCTTCCCACTTTGCCTAGTTTGTGCTGACAAAAAAATTAAAAAGTTTAAAAGGCTTATATTAAAAAGCTTTTTTAATAAGACTTTAAAACAAGTATACAGTAGGCTAACAAAATATTCTCTATATTAAGATAGACCTTCACAGAACATTCCCAGTAGTGCCATCTTTGATTTTTAATGGGAATGACAACGAGGCTGTGAGGGACAGATTTACATCTCTTCAATGGCTCCTAGATCACATCTGATTTTCCACAACTCGTGATGTCTACTGAATGTTCTTGGAAAGATATTTTTTCAGTCATAATTTAGTAATATATGATCATTTTCCATGCTGTTTTTAACCCTCTGTCTGAAACGCTCGGTTTTGGTCTAAGCGCCTACTTAAAACTTCAATGTAAATGCCCACTGTTATGAATGGCTAACATCGTGCAGCCCCTCAAATACAGCCATATTTGAAATTCAGTCGGAAGAGAATGAACAAGCTCCACAACATTATAAAACTAAATTTCAGGGTTTACATATAATGCACATCCAACACATTGCATCTGAATATACTGAACTGTTCATCTCAAGCACAGCTGTTAACGCAGAGCATGAAACAGTCATGACATTTGACATATTCATGATTTAAATGGTTTACTTACTGTTTTGCATCGGGGCCAAGTGTTATTAACTGCACCATCCTTCAATAACAGTTCCTTTGCAAAGCTTGAATCGTTTTATGACTGGTTCACAAGCAATTAGGGGTGGGAGAAAAAATCGTTTCAGTGATGCATCGCAATTCTTTCCCCAACGATTCTGAAACAATTCTCAAAACATTCAGAATCGATTCTGAGATCAGTTTAAACCACAGCTGCACAGTGGTGCATGCCAGAGACACTAGAAACAAATACGCCCGTTAGACGCTCATACACTAAAGCCAAGCGCACAAACACAGCTGTTTGCAGACTAGGTGTATCTCTCCATTTCTTTGGCTGTTACTCATTGCCGGTCTCTCGCTCATGGGGACATTGCGCACACATGATGACTCGGGTTTGAAATCCACTGTAGCGTTTATGACGGGGTCAAGCGAACTTAGACTTAAAGTCGCAGAGCAAACAGATGAAACCATGCATACGAGGTGCTTGATACATTTCTGAAGCAACAACCCCGCTATTTAAACCGATTCTGATGAGGACAGAAGCTGACATCTGCACTCTCACAGAAGCAGATATCTCATCCAACTTCTAGTTGTGGTTATAGTTAAAAATACAAATTAACAGGCATAGTCAAGTTTATTTCTAAAGCACATTTAAAACAACAGAAGTTGACCCAAAGTGCTGAACAGCCAAAAATTGCATAGATTAAATTTAATTAATAATTAAATTCTATTAAATAAAAATTACTAACAATGTTTTAAAGAAAAAAAGATATAATCAGTTGAAGTATTTAATAGTAGTAATGCAATGTGATTTGCTCTGATCTTTGAAAATAACTGTAATATAAAAAGCTGAAAGGGAATTAAAAACGTTCAGATCTATTTAACAGATTTACTTTTCTTAATTATTTGAATATTTAAAAAATATTTTAATGCTTTTTACTCTTTCTCAAAACGGTCAAAGACCTCTATCTAGTGCATGTTTACATACACCAACAATTAAAAATAGTGTAGATTAGTGAAAGAACACCTGCAGGATGAGTTTATGCTCAAAACAACAGGAGGCACAACAGTTGAATAAAACCGAATGGCGTCTCCTCTTCAAGGTTGTAACTTGACACTGCATCTTTTAAAATCAGCGCCAGATACATAACAATGGTCAAAGACGTCTGTCTAGTGCATGTTTATGTGCAAAAATAATTCAAAATAGTCACGATGGGTCCCTTTTAGTGTTCAGGAATAGTTACAGACACAAGGCCTGTCTGTCCTCCTCTGTCTCTCTCTCTGTGAACGAACTGAGCGCAAATGGGCGGGGCCAAGTGTGCGATGACACGTGTGGAATGTGTAAAAACAAACGAGCAATCACGAACACACAGATTTCAAAACGACATGTTTCAGCAGGGTTGTAAATATAAATGTTCTTTTTAGACTAGGGAGGAAGTTTTGAGTTCTGAAACTTACAGTATGTTTTTATAGTACAGTTACCTCATATGTCTAAATATCAAGGAAAATTTGATTCTCCATTTCATGACCCCTTTAACTTAAAAATGCAATGCTTGGCTATACGTGTAGACAACACTGTTATTTCTGAGTTTGTTGGACTTAATTGAACTATTTTGACCTTAAGTTGAGAACTTAAAAAAGCTCTGAAGCTGGTTGCCTTCATTTTTGTGCATTTGTGTGGAGTATGTGTTTGACTTTAGTGTATGTATTTGAATTGGTCAAACTCACAGATCAGCTGAAGTCTTGTGTCAAAAGCCTGCAGGATTTGAGTGTGAAACACACTGAATATATCACAGTCTGTGAGGAAACTCGCTGTATACTGTATTCTGTCAAGCTCTGAATAAATGTTTGTTTGATTGTGAAATCCGGTCGCTGTCAGTTACTGTAGAATCCACACACACACACACACACACACACACACACACACACACACACACACACTCCTGCAGCCCGTGCAGTCTGGACAGATGGTGACCCCTCAATCTCGGCGCAGGAACATAAGAGCCCCTTGCTGCGACAATGAGAGCATGGCCGCTCAACCGTATCTGTGGCAACACCTCCGTTCCGTGTCCGCCTGTACAGCCGTGTCAGATCTGAGTTACATGATCAGACCGTCAGACACACAGTCTGTTCACTCACCGTTTGAATTATTCTTCGCACTGGCTGAAATCGAGTTCAATCTGAAATCTGAAAATCTTATTTTCATTCATGTTTATTTGTCAGTGCCTGATTTCATAACTGAAGTCTGCAGTAAACACACAGCAACACAAGCTTTGAGAATATAAAGTGTTACTGAATCATCTGATCAGGGTGACGGAGGACAGCAGGACTGTGTGTCTGAATGTGTTGAGAAACTGAACACAATGAAACATCTGCACACAGCAGGAGAGAGAGGGTGATTGTTATTAAACCACTGATAGACAGGGAGAGAAACACAAGTGTGTGGAGACAATCTGAATCTGTCTTGAGAGACAGGAACTCAATGTTATTTGGACATATCATAGTAATACCACGTTTTTTGGACATAATATGGTAATAAAATGTTTTGGTGGTACCTTGGTAATACAAATTGTTTTTTTTGGGGTGTACCTTGGTAAACCATGTTTTTTGGGGTATCCTTGGTAATACTAAGTTACCTTGGTAAAACCATGTTTTTTTTGGACACACCTTGGTAAAACCAAATTATTTGGGTGTACCTTGGTAATACTATGTTTTTAGGTGTACCTTTGTAATACCACGTTTTTTGGGGGTATCCTTGGTAATACTATGTTTTTAGGTGTACCTTTGTAATACCATGTTTTTTGGGGGTATCCTTGGTAATACTATGTTTTTAGGTGTTCCTTAGTATACCACATTTTTGGGGATATCCTTGGTAATATAAAGTTTTTTAGGTGTACCATAGTAATACAAATTTTTTTGTGTATACCTTTGTAATGCTATGTTTTTTGGATGTACCTTGGTAATATAACGTTTTTTAGGCGTACCTTAGTAAAACCAAATTTTTTTGGGTGTACCTTAATACCATGTTTTTTGGTTGAACCTTGGTAAAACCACGTTTTTTGGGGTATCCTTGGTAATGCTAAGTTGTTTTTGGTTGAACCTTGGTAAAACCACGTTTTTTGGGGTATCCTTGGTAATACTAAGTTGTTTTTGGTTGAACCTTGGTAAAACCATGTTTTTTTTTGCACACACCTTGATAAAACCACATTTTTTGGGTGTACCTCGGTAATACTATGTTTTTAGGTGTTCCTTGGTAATACCACATTTTGTGGGGGTATCCTTGGTAATACTATGTTTTTAGGTGCACCTTGGTAATACCACATTTTGTGGGGGTATCCTTGGTAATACTATGTTTTTAGGTGTACCTTGGTAATACCACATTTTTTTGGATGTACCTTGGTAATACTACATTTTTTGGGTGTACCTCGGTAATACTATGTTTTTAGGTGTTCCTTGGTAATACCACATTTTTTGGGTGTACCTCGGTAATACTGTGTTTTTAGGTGTTCCTTGGTAATACCACATTTTGTGGGGGTATCCTTGGTTATATAACGTTTTTTAGGCATACCTTAGTAAAACCAAATTTTTTTGGGTGTACCTTAATACCATGTTTTTTGGTTGAACCTTGGTAAAATCACGTTTTTTGGGGTATCCTTGGTAATACTAAGTTGTTTTTGGTTGAACATTGGTAATAATATGTTTTTTGGGTGTACCTTGGTAATACCATGTTTTATGGGCTTACCTTGGTATTATTGCCATGTTTTTTGGTTGAACCTTGATAAAACCGCGTTTTTTGTGTGTGTACCTTGGTAATACCACATTTTCTGGATTGAACCTTGGTAAAAGCATGTTTTTTGGATGTATCATGTAGGGATGGGCGCCAGTACTCAGAAGTGACAGCAGTGATCGATCATGAAAACGATGATCTATAATGATCATACGTGATGTGACTTCATTAAATTCTAAATTCAGTGACCACTATACTCAAATGTGTGAACGAGAGGCCTTATTTTTAATTTTGAGGTTGATTACGTTGTAATTTTCAGCAGTACCTTGCTTGTCAAAAGAGATGTCTCATAGCAACCAAACTGACAAACGATGCTGCAATGCTAGCATTTGTTCTACAGGTTTACGATAATCATAAGAGTACAGCCTATAATTGACCATGTTTTGAACACATATCTTTGCAAATGTTTGCTAAAAAGATTTATCATGTAATGTAGGAACTTTGACTCATTGATATTATTTAGTCATAATTAAATCTCCCTGGGTACCAACATGTTTGTGTGATGTCACACACCTGCATCTCTGCATTCCATTGCACTTTTCCCTGTAGGAAGTTGAATGTAATTAGAGACTATTTAGCAGAGATGAGCCACTTAAATTAAAGGGGAGAAATAGGAACGGTCAACAGATGTAGAAAGGAAGTCCGACCTTACAGGTAAAAGAGCCAATCAACTTTTAGATACAAACATCGCCTGTCCATCAACTCGAGAGCGCGCATTCGCAATAGCTATACAAGGTGGTACATTGTTTTTATTTTGTTTTTTTTAGTGTAATCTGAGGTAATCACAATTTATGATACCATTGTTGTCAGATTTTACTTCTGATTTGAAATATGTTCTTTGATCGTAGTCTTGGCCAAGAGTTTTTCATCATTTTGTTCACATTTTAACCTTTTAAAAATAAACCAATAAATATGACATTATATTGCATAGATTATATTTTGTAACGTTTATTGTTTATTTGCATAATTAGACTATTTACAAGTATTTACATTGATTTATTGACTGTCTCTTTTAGGAAATCCGGTATTTCTGTAAACAGTATCGTTAAATGAGCGCATGTTAACTAGAGATACTTTAATGGCTTTATCTCATCTGTGCTATGTGTGATTACAATTAAATATTTATTCTTTTGTTGCTTTTGATCAATAACTGACTGTGAAGAACAGAAAGGATATTAAAAGAGACATTTTTCAATGAAAAATGGATCGCGTGGATCTCGTCTTTGGACATACATTAAACGGAACGACTTTTACTCTCCACATGCAGTGACTTTGTTGCTGAATACTCCACCACTATACTATACGATCACACAATTACTGGTGGGTGACAAATGAACATTTACCTCTCATTGTAGTGGAGAGTTACACATAGAGTAAAATATCGATCCATGGCTTTTGAGAAGCAATATCAAATTGACCAAAAAAAATGTATAAATAAAAATTATAGTAATTGAAAAACAAAATTTTGTATTTTTTTTTTTTTTTTGCCTAGCCCTAATCATGGTACCACCATAGTTAGTCTTGTAATTGGTGGTTCTGAGAGAGTTCTTCAAGACTGAACACGTGATTTATAGATTTTTTATTTATTTTTTTTAATCCCCTTTTCTCCCAATTTGGAATGCCCAATTCCCACTACTTAGTAGGTCCTCATGGTGGCGCAGTTACTCGCCTCAATCCGGGTGGTGGAGGACAAGTCTCAGTTGCCTCCGCTTCTGAGACCGTCAATCCGTGCATCTTATCACGTGACTCGTTGTGCATGACACCACGGAGACTCACAGCATGTGGAGGCTCATGCTACTCTCCACGATCCACACACAACTTACCACACGCCCCATTGAGAGCGAGAACCACTAATCACAACCACGAGGAGGTTACCCCATGTGACTCTACCCTCCCTAGCAACCGGGTCAATTTGGTTGCTTAGGAGACCTGGCTGGAGTCACTCAGCACACCCTGGATTCAAACTCGTGACTCCAGGGGTGATAGTCAGCATCAATACTCGCTGAGATACTCAGACCCCTAACACATGATGTTTTTAAGAGCTGGGAAGAGAATGTGATTGGCTGGTCTCTGCTCATGTGCAGATATTTTTATATAATTGTGTCATGTAAATTCAGCACTCAGTCTTTCATTCGCTGTGTCACTCTCCTGTCAAGGTAAAGAGGCGGAAACGGACATAAATATCCTTCATTTGCTCTGCAGAGTTTCTGAAAGAGCCGTTTTCAGTGATGCGTGTGACGGCACCTGACATTTACAGAGGTCTTCAAGAGAATGTGTCTTTCACAGATTTAAATTGCAGTGTGCAAAATCACTCCTGACTATTTAAATGTCACTCTGCATTTCATGTTTCATAAAAACCTCTCTGTATCTCTTACTGTGTGTGGCGAGTGATTTCCTGAGGGTCTTGTGTCGGCCGATGGGCCGCAGTGGAGAGTTTATAATCATCTCAATACACAAACACCGCTTTTGTTGCTTTTGTTAACCGTGTTACAATCCGAGCAGCTCACTGATTCATCCAGAATTTATGACCCCCCCCCCATCTAGATTCAGATTATTCTAGACACTCCATGAATGCTGTATTTTCTTCACAGCAGCTGTGTATTATACAACAGTGCCACACAACAACCATAAAAACACGCTCGTCTCTGACCAGCTTTATATTTGTGTGCGTGGAGGCGAGTTGAATAAGAGCCGTGATGTTTGTGGAAGTCTTGAGTGATTTTTATGCAACGGTAGTTTTCCATAAAGGATGTCATTTCTCTAAGAACTCAGCTGCGCTTTGACTTCAGTAGAGAGATACCTGTACGAAATAAAGATGCTGCAGAATAATCAATTGGTTGTTTTGGGAGAGTATTGTTGTGTGCTTCTAAAGTCAAGATTGATATATAATGTAATCCATATGTAATCTATAAAAAAGTAACTGTAATCTGATTCCACATGTTTAAATGTAATCTAATCACAAGTACTTGAGTTTTGTAATCTGATTATGTAATCCAGATTACATCCATGAGTACCCAACATTGGTAATGATTTACAATCACACTTTTAAATATGATTTAACTTCATGTTAAGGCTCCATGTTTATGTTGTAGTTGTGATGAGTCTCTAGCTGGTTTCCATCGAAATGTTTCACATTTTTTAAGCACATTTCTAAAAATTCGAGCCGCCTTGTCATGATTGAGCTGCTAAATGACCTCCTTGCTTGGAGAGTTTTATTTGTAGGATTGGAGCAATTGTATCTCGTTTTATTAAATGTTGCCAGGAGACACAGAATGCCAGGAGAGCAGAATAAGTGTAATTTCTGATATTAATGCCAGCTCTCAAAACTGGTCTTGCAGATTGTGGGGTCTCACTTCAATGATCAGCTGTAGATGAAGCACTTCCCAATGTGAAGGGCTATTTTCATTGAAGAATTGTTTGCCACGGTCTGACCTTTCATTGGGCCAGTCACATCAAGCTATCGCACACTCCGTGTTTCCCCTATATTTATACCTGCCCCATCACCCAAAAATACAAAGTCTGGGGCAAAATAAAATCTGAGTGCTCACAAATAAAATTCTGAACCTTCGACTAAAACTCTTGAATCTTAGTGCAGCACCAAAAAACATGGGCTATGTCCCTATCCTCCAACTGGCATCACCAGGAAGTAGGTGTGTCTTTAAGGCCAAGCCTATACAATCTAGAGGGAGTCTAATAAAAACGATGCAGAATCTTAAATTGAATGAGGCGCACCCTTGCATCCCTAGACACTGACTTGACATTTAAAAAAATCCCTTCCAGTACTAAATTCAAGTCTCTCTCCCATAACTACTTAAGAGACAATTATGACTTTTTGTTGTTTGACAGCTTGAATGAAAGACCTATTCAAGGCTACATACAGAGAAATTTCATAATAAACATCGGCATTTCTAATCATTCAGTTTGCGCAGTGACAGCAGTTTCATACACTAATCTGCAAACTCATCAACTTGAAGTACAAAAGTCTTCATAACTTTGGACTGCCATCAGCTCGTAATGTGTGTGTGATATGCTGCGACCGGCTTCAGTAAATGTGGTGTCGCCCCCTAGTGGTCTCCCAAAGCTATTACGTCAGACTACATTGAGTGGAATGCAACTGAGAATGAATTGAAAGCACGCAAATTAGGCTTCTAATTTAAATGTTGGGTGATGTTAATATATTGATGCCTCAAAAATGTATTAATAAAATAACATGCCGATCAATAATCAATATATTGATATTTTATAAAATCCCTACTATTTAATTTCTTAATACACATTCATTAGCACTAAAAGAAATTGACACATGTCTAATCTCTCCAACTGGAGCTCTTTCTACTGAGGGTTGCTGTGACCTTCAGTGACTCTCATTTCATACACTTGTTTAGGTTGTTCCAAACATGTGTAATGGGATATTAAATTACCCAGCATCCCCTCTCCACCTGGACTCAGGCCATCTGTTCTTTTCTCTGATCATCAGGTGATAAACGCTCCACCACAGAGATCTTCACATCTTCTGGCCTCTAATATTTGCTCCATATACTCAGTTGAAGACGATACGATGACTCAGTTTTGTTTTTGTTTTTTTTCCCTTTTCTCCCCAGTTTGGAATGCCCAATTCCCAATGTGCTCTAAGTCCTTGTGGTGGTGTAGTGACTCGCCTCAATCCGGGTGGCGGAGGACGAATCTCAGTTGCCTCCACGTCTGAGACCGTCAATCCGCGCATCTTATCACGTGGCTTGTTGAGCGCGTTACCGCGGAGACGTAGTGTGTGTGGAGGCTTCACGCTATTATCGCCCCACCGAGAGCGAGAGCCACATTATAGCGACTACGATGAGGCTACCTCATGTGACTCTACCCTCCCTAGCAACCGGGCCAATTTGGTTGCTTAGGAGACCTGGCTGGAGTCACTCAGCACGCCCTGGATTTGTGACTCCAGGGGTGGTAGTCAGCGTCAATACTCGCTGAGCTACCCAGCCCCCCCATGATGACTCAGTATTGATATTTATCAGAGTGGTTAACAAAGACTTGTTTAACAACATCCTAGTTAAGCCTCTAAAATATTGTAGTTTCCGTTTGAAAACAGCAGTACAGTATTTTGCAGCAGTACGGAAGCGTTGTTTGTTGTGACCTTGTTTTGTTGAATATACATTCGTCGACCACTTTATTAGGAACACCTACTTATTCATGCGATTATATAATCAGCCAATCGTGTGGCAGCAGTACAATGCATAAAATCATGCAGATACAGGTCAGGAGCTTCAGTTAATGCAATGTGTACGCAGAGTCGCACGAGGTTAAGAATAGTGGAAGTTCCGTGAGCGTCTCACAGAAGCGTTTTGGTTGAGTGCATATTAACAACTCATCCAACACCTCGACGACACACACCCACAGCGCCCCCCAATGGACTCAATTGTAACTGCGAGATGTGGTGAGAGATTTAGAGGGAAAATACAGTGTAATTCAGCGCTGCTCACAGCAGGAAAATGCGCAAAGGATAATCAATTTGTGATATTCATGTAGTGTTTTTAATAGTTGGCTAGCAGGTTCAGAACGAGTGCTCGATTAGTCAATTACTCAGGCACGTCATCACAACTGACTGTAAAGAACAGAAAGGATATTAATCCACATTTACAGTTAGTTAGGGTAGAGTTAGGTTAGACACTTTGATGTTTGCTGGGTCATTTCATTTATCAAACAATGTTGCTAATTTGTCCTCAATATGGTTCGTCATTTATTTTGGTACACAGTATTTCAAAATTCAATAAATTGTCCCATCCCTAGAATACAGTTCTGTTAAAGTATAGATTTATGTCTTAAAGCACCTCAGATACAACTAATTGCATGCAGCAGATCGGCCAGTGAGGTGTCAGATGTTCTGTAGAGTGGTTGTGATTGGATGAATCAGTTCTTAATCAGTTCTGCCAATTTTAAACAGACACACAGAGACTCTTAAAGCTTCTTCATTATGAATTCTCTCTCTGTCAGAGCTCATGCTGTGTGCTGATATTGTCTCTGCTCATTGATCTACTGCTGTGAAATTAATTTGTTTGAGCGCACGCTGAAGTCACATCATGACGAATAGATGATTATCACAACAGCAGAAAGGCAAATAAATGCATCAAGATAAATCTGAACAGTATTTCTCAGAGTTAACAACACATCAGACACTCACACAAGAGAATGTTGTTTACGTCTTTAATTCAAGTGTTTCCAAATGCATCTTTGGCTTTGGTGTGCTGTGCTGTACTGCTTTGCATATCAGTTTGGCCGTCTGTCAGTGTGGCATTCTGTAATTAACCTCCTTTGACCTGAACGAGAGTGCTCTCTCAACATTCATTAACCTGAGCTAAGAACCGCAGTGGAACCCGACAGAACTGACTCACGTTCCCCGTCAGATGACACTGGCCTCACAGATGAAAGGATCACGGGAGAATATCATATGATGTTTGCATGATGTGCCTTTTTTTTTTTTTTACTGTAGCTGCAGATTTGAGTTGATATGAGCGTTCAGAGCAGCTCACTGTAGATGAACTGTTTAGTCCATCCTGTCTGTTTACCTGTGAACTTAAACAGGAAGTGCTCTGATCACTCCTCGCATAGACTGTGATGGTTTCCTGAGATTGTGAGCTGTTGATGGAGATGTTGGTGATGATACTGGAGGAAAAGTGAGATGTGATGAAGAGAAATGTGTCTGAACAACACAGATACTCATCTTTGACCATCAATGCTCCATTCCAAACATTTTTAATCATTTTTCATTTCACTTGACAAAATAGATTTTGAAATCAAGTTTTTTCAGTTTTTCCACTCGTCTCTCATGTTACAGTGAGGCACTTAAAAGAAAGTGAATGGGGCCGATCCTAAAACGTTCAAATATTTTCACAAATATAGCCATAAGACGTAAACAATGTGTGTTAACATGATTTTAATATGATAAAATTACTTGCAGGATATTCCGGCATTATGGCATCATGGCAATTTTCCACAGAAGGGCTCTATTTTCACATGTGTGCTAATTCTACGTGCAATTTTCGTGCCAGCACAAAGTGCAATTTGCTGTTTTCCTGAGAATTTGGCCGTTGCGCTAAGACGTTTCAATACCACCTCTTATCTCAGCGCAAAGTCCAAACTCAGTTCCTACATGTCCAGTTTGGAGATTCCACCAGCAGGTGATGATAAAGTTCATGTCCAAACTCTGAAAATATAGTGGAACATTGAATTAAGTCCAGAGTTGTAGCCGTTTTATGAAACAAATATTTATATTTGTGTTAAACTATCTATAGGTCATGGTTTATTTTTCTATTATTATTCTGTTTATATTTACATATATATCGTATTTATGATCTCATTTATATTATAATACTTATTATGAGGTACGTTCTGATACAATCACTGTTAATACTAACCATGATTTGTGTGTCAGTACATGAAAATAATTAATAATATTTACATTATCATTTAAATGAGCATACATCCAAATCTTGCAAGTATTGTCCATATGTATAAAATGAGCATGTCACTGTTATAGAAATATGCCTGTATTTCAACAAGGACACAGTTAATGCACAGAATAACAGATTTCTATTCTTCTAATTCATTGCATACAGTCCATTTACACCACCAACTTCTTATGAATGTGCTGTCTTTGTTTATATCGCTGGTGCTTGACAGGGAATGGATTGTATAATAGAACACAGATGATGCCAAAGAAGAACCTCAGAATTAAAGTGCACTTGACCCGGCCCATTAGCGCTTTGCACGTGTAATTTCACCAAACCCACTTGCGCCTAGACTTAGCGCATGCTTGCATGAAAATACCAAAACTTCCTAGCCATGCCCGCTGACTTAATGCTAGCGCTCTTAAAATAGGACCCAAGAGGTTAGTAAGTGACTTTATCAGATTAAAATCATGTTAACATACATTGTTTACGTCTTGTGTCTGTACTTTTGTACAAGTGAGTATTTTAACGTTTACAGATTGGCACCATTCACTTTCATTGTAAGTGCCTCACTGGAACACAGATTTGTGCTTTTTTTTTAAAGAAAAGTTTTTGTGCTGACTACCGAATCCAGGGCTGCTGAGTAGAGGTAGACTGATATCAGTTTTACCGATTAATCGGTGCCGATAGTTGCTGTTTGGAACTATCTTTATCGGCATAAATCTGTGCCAATAGTTTTTTAATAATTTATTCATTTCAGAATAAGAGTCCCCAGTGTATTTCAGGCTTGTTTATACTTAAAAGTCCTGCGTTATGCACCAATTTTTTTTTCTGGTTATTTTTGGGATTTTGAATAAACAATAGACTGCATCTGAGATTTTATTCATTTTGGACTCTTTGTGCCTCTTTTTTTGACATTCTATAAATCTATCTATATATATATATATATATATATATATATATTTATTATTATTATTTTCTCCCCTTTTCTCCCCTATTTGGAATGCCCAATTCACAATGCGCTCTAAGTCCTCATGGTGGCGTAGTGACTAAATCGGGGTGGTGAAGGACGAATCTCAGTTGCCACCGCGTCTGAGACTGTCAGTCCGCGCATCTTATCACGTGACTTGTTGAGCGTGTTACCGCGGAGACGTAGCACGTGTGGAGGCTTCATGCTATTCTCTGCAGCATCCACGCACAACTCACCACACGCCCCACCGAGAGCGAGAACTCCAGTCAGGTCTCCTAAGCAACCAAATTGGCCCGGTTGCTAGGGTGGGTAGGGTCACATGGGGTAACCTCCTCGTGGTCGCTATAATGTGGTTCTTGCGCTAGGTCTCCGTGGTAACACGCTCAACAAGCCACGTGATAAGATGAACAGATTGATGGTCTCAGATGTGGAGGCAACTGAGATTTGTCCTCCGCCACCCGAATTGAGGCGAGTCACTACACCACCATGAGGACTTAGAGCGCATTGGGAATTGGGCGTTCCAAATTGGGGAGAAAAAAAGAAAAAAAGAGAGAAGTTTTTGTGATAATCAACAGTATGACACAAATGTTGTCAATTGAGCTTAAATTGTATTGAACCCTGAACATTCCTTTAATACTTTTTGATTAGAAAATCTTTAGATAATCAATACTTAAAACAGATGAATGTTTCCTTTTTTTAATTCAAACTAAGTTTTAAGAGGACAGACTAAACTTATTAGCTTATATAGGGCTGAGCGATAAGAACTGAAATATACCCAAATGAATCAGACTCAAATTGAATCAAAATCTGAATCAAATCGAGAACTTGTGAATCAAAATCAAATCGTGATATTCGGCATCAATGCACAACCCTAGAAATAAAACTATAAAAGTGTGATGGGGTTTTAAACACAGCTGCTGAGGCAGTGACCTTCTGAGTTGAATGACAGGTACTTTCTTCATCTGGCAAGTTCTAATCTGATTGGTTGGCTAGTTGTCGGGGTGCATTCGGTTTTAATTGAAACATCTGAATCCGGCCGCTGAACTTCGTGCTGGTGATTGACAGTAGAGTGTCTTTCCTCAGAGCCCCTCTGAACACAGAGGAAATGATGTCATATCCTGCAGTCTGGTACGGGATTGCGTCCTCAATGTTTTTCTGAATTCAGGTGTATAGCAGTGAGTAATGAATAATATTAATCACATCACTGACAGAACACTGCATTGGAGCTCTTACAGCCCCGTGTCCAGTTTCAGGCCACATTCAGCCATTATTAGTGGATTGAACATTAACTGAAGTCAGCAGTTTCATGTGCTGCAATCTCATTACATTTACAGAGAAGAGAGACCGAGAGGAACAAAAAAATTAATTGGAGGCGTAGCGATGGCTGGGACGGGTAGATAAATCAGTGGGTGGATGACGGTTTTATGTCCATTGAGACAAAGGGGGGGGGGGGGTTCTCTTAATGGGACAAGATAGAAATGTCGGGTTACTTTATTTCCCTCTCCGACCCGGAGTTATTTAGTCTACGTGTGATATGTGAAGTTAATTCCACTCTCTCCTGTGCACAGATATTTCATGTCTAGAGCACCGTGTGGAATTGATCATCTCTATCGTGTTTTCGCAGCCCATCCCCCTGTTCTCTACCGCGTTTTCTGTGCTTGTAAATTTGTCTGATAGAAAAGAGATATTTTATATTGAGACAGGCTCAGGCCTATAAAAGCGTCCCGTGCGGTTCACTTGTGCGTAATGAATTGTGTGTATGTGTGGAGACAGAATATAAGAGTCAGAGTGCCTGACGGGACAGTGGTTGACCCCTGACTTCTTGTGTTCACAGGTCACAGCACAGTTCAAGGACACCAACAGCCACATTGTTATAAATGTTGACCATGAAATTCACACACTTGAGTGTGTGTGTGTGTGTGTGTGTGTGTGTGTGTGTTAGGGCTGCACAAATATGACAAAACTCTCATTATTCACCTTGTTATTGTAATAGCGATTAATCTCGATGAATGGAATTTACATTAAAATGCAGTTGCAAGAAAAAGGATGTGAACCCTTAAGAATTACCTGCATTTATGTGTACATTTGTCTTAAAATCTGGTTTGATCTTCATCTAAGTTACAATAATGAACAAACACAATCTGTTTTAACTAATAACACACACATTATTGTATTGTTCTTGTACATATTGAATACATCATTCAATTATTCAGTGTAGGTTGGAAAAAGTATGTGAACCCCTAGGCTAATGACGTCAAAAGCTAATTAGAGTCAGGAGCTGGCAAACCTGGCATCCAATTAATGAAACGAGATTGGAGGTGTGGGTTAGTGCTACTTTGACTTATAAAAAGCACTTAAACATTTTGAGTTTGCTATTCACAAGAAGCATCTGCTGACGTGGACCAAGAGATCTCAGAAGACCTACGATAGATATTCATCTGTCCACAGTAAGACAAACTGTCTATAAATGGAGATGATTTAGTACTATAAGTACTCTCTCTAGAAGTGGCCGTCCAGCCAAGATGACTCAAAGGAACACCGCAGAATGCTCAATGAGGTAAAAAAGAACCAAGAGTGTCAGATAAAGACTTGAAGGAATCATTGGAACTGGTTAACATCTCTGTTCTTTAGTCTACTATACAGAAAACATTAAACAGGTATGGTGTTCATGGCAGGACATCACGAAGGAAGCCGCTGCTTTCCAACAAAAAAATTGCTGCACACCTGAAATTTGCCAAAGACCACCATGACACTCCACAACGCTACTGGGAAAATGTGTTGTTGACTGATGAAACTAAGATCAAATTGTTTGGGAAGAACATGCAGCACTACATATTGCATAAAAAAGGCACTGCATACCAACATGAAAACATCATCCCAACGGTGAAGTACGGTGGAGGGAGCATCATGATTTGGGGCTGCTTTGCTGCTTCTGGGCCTGAACTGCTTGATTAATTCCCAAGTTTATCAAGATATCCTACAGGATAATGTCAGTGTTGCTGTGTGCTGGCTGAAGCTCAGTAGAAGTTGGGTGATGCAGCAGGACAATGACCCTAAACATCGAAGTAAATCCACTACAGAATGACTTCAAAAAAAGAAAATCCACCTTTTGGAGTGTCCCAGTCAGAGTCCAGACCTTAACCCAATAGAGATGCTGTGGAATGACCTCAAGAGAGACACCAGATATCCTAAGAATATGTCTGAGCTGAAGCAGTTCTGTATGGAAGAATGGTCAAAAATTCCTTCTGAACGTTGTGCAGGTCTAATCCGCAGCTACTGGAAACACTTAGTTGAGGTTACTGCTGCCAAAGGAGGATCGACCAGTTATTAAATCCAAGGGTTCACATACTTTTTCTTTCCACTGTATTTGTTTAGTGTGGGGTCATTGCTTGCTATATACTTTGTTTAGGCTACACATCCCATACAAGTTGAGAACTACTGTATGTTCTTGAATTGCTTTTTGCATTAGCCCCTTTAGCAGTACAGAAAACAAAACTGTTATTCAAATTTTTAATAAATTATGCACCAAAAATGAGCAAGAGTTTGGGTTACAACTAAGGCTGTTCATTTAACGAATTAATTCAGTTAGATTAATTATGTAAAAGATAGGGGCCTGGGTAGCTCAGTGGTAAAGACTCTGACTACCACACCTGGAGTCACGAATCCAGGGCGTGCTGAGTGACTCCAGCCAGGTCTCCTAAGCAACCAAATTGGCCCGGTTGCTAGGGAGGGTAGAGTCACATGGGGTAACCTCCTCGTGGTCACTATAATATGGTTTTCACTCTCGGTGGGGTGTGTGGTGAGTTGAGCGTGGATGCCGCGGAGAATAGCGTGAAGACTCCACATGCGCTACGTCTCCGTGGTAACGCACTCAACAAGTCACGTGATAAGATGCACGGATTGATGGTCTCAGACGTGGAGGCAACTGAGATTCGTCCTCCGCCACCCGGATTGAGGCGAGTCACTATGCCACCACGAGGACTTAGAGCGCATTGGAAATTGGGCATTCCAAATTGGGGAGAAAAGGGAGAAATTTATGTGCTGTATTTATGGGCGAAACGCTGCAAACCAGTGAAAAACTCCAAAAGCGTCCGTCTGTCTTGTGTTCATAGACAAAAATAGCCCAGGAACACAAAAATGTGTCCGGTGTGAACATCACACACATTAAGGAACACAATAATAAAATGGATTGCTGTGATATGGAAAGAAAACAAATAATAAATTGACTTCTAAAGACACTTTAATTTTTGTGTAATAATTTTCTGCCACAATAATGATTTATCTGAATTTATATATAGAATTATCTTGGGGGAGATTTCTCAGCAAATATTGATATATGCGATTAATTGCAATTAATTTGTTTAATTAATCAACATCTTGTAATTTGATTAATATTTTTAATTAACCCACGATTAACCCTCCTATGGTACTGAAAAAGGGCACCTCCCTTTGGTATTTGTGGTCATTTTTGACCGGAAGGGTCAGATGTTTAACCCTTATTTTTATGATAATGATACCATTTCTTCTTCCTTGAAGAACAATAAAATTATGCATTTCTTTGGAGATTTTATGCTATTTTGATCTTATTTACATGTACATTTCTAAAAATTACCATTCATTTGCATATACAAATAAGTACATTTTTGTAAAAAAAAAAAAAAAAAAACAACTCACTTCTGTAAGTTGAAACATGAAGAAAATATGAAAATGTGACATAAATTGGAGGCAGATTTCTGCCATCTGGTGAACAAAATATAAATAACATGAGTTGAACATCATGTCATGTCAGTAACAGCCAGTAGATGACTGTAGACACATACTGTGTAATCTGATGACTTATTGTAACCTCATTTTATATTTTATCACAAGATATACATTTAGATATATATTTAGACATTATCAAACTATTATTTGTCAAAGTTTAGCATTTTAAATTGATTTGAAGTGTAAGTTTTTGCAGTCCATTATGCTGCAGTCAAACCTGACCATGGTGTTACAAAGAGAAGACACAGAATAAACATTTTATACCAATAATTTATTTCAAACATAAACATTTAATAACTCAAAGTAAATGCATAATAATGTCAATAAAACGAACATCAAGAAACAGAAATGAACTGCAAAATTCTGCAAATTCAACTAGTATGTAATGGAAGAATCAAAGTAAATATTTTGCAATTTCAAACTTTCTTTAGTAAAAAGTTATTTTGCAAATGTGTGTGTGTGTGTTTGAGTGTGTGAGTGTGTGTGTGTGTATTGTGTGTGAATTGTGAGTGTTTGTATGTGTGCTGTGTGTGTGTGTGTGTGTGTTTGTGTGTGTGTATAGTGAGTGAGTGAGTGTGTGTCTGTCTGTGTGTGTGTGTTTGTGTGTATTGTGAGTGTGTGTGTGTTTTTGTGTGTGTGTATAGTTAGTGAGTGAGTGTCTGTCTGTCTGTGTGTGTCTGTGTGTGTGTGTGTGTGTCTGTCTGTGTGTGTCTGTCTGTGTGTGTGTATTGTGTGTGTGTGTGTGTGTGTGTATAGTGAGTGAGTGAGTGAGTGTGTGTCTGTCTGTGTGTGTCTGTCTGTGTGTGCTGTGTGTGTATTGTGTGTGTGCTGTGTGTGTGTGTGTGTTTGTGTGTGTGTGTGTGTGTGTGTGTGTGTGTATAGTGAGTGAGTGAGTGTGTGTCTGTCTGTGTGTGTGTGTTTGTGTGTATTGTGAGTGTGTGTGTGTATAGTGAGTGAGTGAGTGTCTGTCTGTGTGTGTGTGTGTCTGTCTGTGTGTGTGTATTGTGTGTGTGTGTGTTTGTGTGTGTGTATAGTGAGTGAGTGAGTGTGTGTCTGTCTGTGTGTGTGTGTTTGTGTGTATTGTGAGTGTGTGTGTGTTTTTGTGTGTGTGTATAGTTAGTGAGTGAGTGTCTGTCTGTCTGTGTGTGTGTGTGTGTGTCTGTCTGTGTGTGTGTATTGTGTGTGTGTGTGTGTGTATAGTGAGTGAGTGAGTGAGTGTGTGTCTGTCTGTGTGTGTCTGTCTGTGTGTGCTGTGTGTGTATTGTGTGTGTGCTGTGTGTGTGTGTGTGTTTGTGTGTGTGTGTGTGTGTGTGTGTGTATAGTGAGTGAGTGAGTGTGTGTCTGTCTGTGTGTGTGTGTGTGTATTGTGAGTGTGTGTGTGTATAGTGAGTGAGTGAGTGTCTGTCTGTGTGTGTGTGTGTCTGTCTGTGTGTGTGTATTGTGTGTGTGCTGTGTGTGTGTGTGTGTATAGTGAGTGAGTGAGTGTGTGTCTGTGTGTGTCTGTCTGTGTGTGTATTGTGTGTGTGTGTGTGTGTGTGTGTGTGTGTGTGGTTGTGAAGAGTTACAGAGAGAGCTGAAAAGAAATATAATGGAACACAAACTGACAGGCATTCTGGGAATGCTGTAAGCTGGATTTGTGCCAGTCTGGAGAATAAACTCTGTTGCGTGACGGGACTGTTCTGTGTGTGAGGCGTGTTGACCCCATGACCTTCTGAGTTCAAATAGAGGCCACTGGTGAACACCATGACCTTACTGACAGAGGGAACAGAACGCATCTCACACACACATACACACACAGCAGATCACAGATCAGTTTAATGTTCAGAGTCACTATCATTGGTAGTTTGACTCTTAAAGTGTGTAAACTCTGTAACTCTCTGACACTTTCAAAGCATTTATCTTTTTGTACAGACTTTTCAAAAATAACATGTGATCATGCTCATATTCACAACAACAGCACGTGTGTGTTATTGCTTAAATGTAAGATAAATAATAGAGAAACTTTGTCTGAGATAGACGTTTTAAATACTTATTTGTTTATAAATGAAATGCAGATGAACTAATAAAAGTAAATTGCTAGTTTATTTACTTTAAAGGAACTGTTCACCCAAAAATGAAAATTCTGTCATCATTTACTCTCCCTCATGTCATCCCAGATGTGTTTGGCTTTCTTCTACAGAACACAAATGAAGATTTTTAGAAGAATATTTCAGCTCTGTAGGTCCATAAAATGCAAGTGAATGGTGACCAGAACTTTGAAGCTCCATAAAGCACATAAAGGCAGCATAAAAGTAATCCATATGACTCCAGTGGTTTAATCCATGTCTTCTGAAGTGATTTGACGGGTGTGGTGAGAAACAGATCAATATTTAAGTCCTTTTTTACTATAAATTTCCACTTTGACTTTCTTCTTTTGTTTTTATCGATTTGCATTCTTCGTGCATATCGCAACCTACTGGGCAAGGAGGTGAGTTTAATGTAAAAAAGGATTTAAATATTGATCTGTTTCTGACACACACCTATCATATGACTTCTGAAGACATGGATTAAACCACTGGAGTCATATGGATTACTTTTATGCTTCCTTTATGTGCTTTTTAGAACTTCAAAGTTCTGGTCACCATTCACTTGCATTGTATGGACCTACAGAGCTGAAATATTCTTCTAAAAATCTTCATTTGTGTTCTGCAGAAGAAAGAAAGTCATACACATCCAGGATGGCATGAGGGTGAGTAAATGATGAGAGAATTTAAATTTTTAGGTGAACTGTCACTTTAAGAGCTGCATCTGTTGCTCTTTCTTTAGTGTGTGTGTGCGTAGTGTGTGTGTGTGTGTGTGTGTGTGTGTGTGTGTGTGAGAGAGAATCTCATCACTGACATCTGCTGGTCACAGTGTGTCATTACACCCAGATCTCTTTTGCTCTGCTCTTTTTGAAGTGTTTCCACTCAGTTTGATATGATCATTGTGTTTGACTCTTTTCTGCTCCTACTCTTATTTTCTCCCTAACTACTCTATATTCCTCGTCCAGATTTACAGTGTTTTGTAAACGCTAGAAACTCTTTAGACAGGAAGTAGACTGGAGTCGACTGATGCACATTTACAGCATTTATCATTCAGAATGTCCAGAGCTGAATCTAATTTTTGGTATATTTATCTGTTATAGTTGTTAGTGTGTAACCAGGTGTTTGTGTGTTTCTCCTGCAGGTGTTGTGGGGGTGATGGTCGTAATGGCTCTGACCAACAAACACAAAGTCAAGCGACAACGACTCGACAGAATCTGTGAAGGTGACAATCGTTTATACTGCTATCATAACGTGCGTGTGTGAGACACTCTAACACATGCAGAGTAACATGAGTGTAAATATGTTTTTATTCACTCTTGAGACAGACAGATGCTTGTGATGGATCACACACAGTGTAATTAAACATGTTGAAATGTATTTTGCATAATGTTAGAGATGGTTGCAGGTCGTTAAACCTGCGAGCTGTCTCGTGTGCTGCAGAAACGATGTGTTTTACAGAGAACATGTCACTGTGGCCCCGTTACATCAGCCCTGAGGGTCTACAGGAAGATTTAGTTCTTGTCTCATGGTGTCTCTGCTGGTCCGTCTGTTGCTCCATCTGGCTTCATGTGCTGTCGGCTGTTATGGCAGGTTGCCTGTAAGGACGGTTTGAACGGCAGGAAATCACACTGTCATTTATATTTGTTCGTAAAGTGTACGCATACATTTTTGTACGTTTGGATATATGTGTACATGATTTTAATGTGATAAAACCACTTACTAACCTTATTTGTGTGCAGCTATATACAATATCAACTGTTGCATGACAACACAACACGTAAACAAAAATTCAGATGGGACTAAAAAAGTAAAGCCGTATGCACCGAAATAAATACATTTCGTGGCATTAAACATTTAATTCTCATTATAAATGCATAAAACAATTAAGGCAAGGTGATTTATTTATAAAGCACATTTAAAAACAACCGACACTTGACCAATGTGCTGTACATTAATAAACAGAAAAAAAGACATAGAAAGTATAAACATGCTTAAATATTAATGTATAAAGCAACAAAATACACAGGGGGACAAACTCGTGGTTTAGCTAAAAACCTGGGAGAAAAGATGTTTTAAAAGATAATAAGGTCACACTTTATACTTAACTACTATGCACTAACATTAAATACATACAAGACTATGTATGTACTGTGTAACTACATGTTGTTCTGTAAAATGCACACATTAGCTGCTACTGAGGTTGGGGTACGAGTAGGTTTAGGAGTAAGTGTTGGGTTAGGAGTAAAGTTAACAGGGTGACTACAAATGTAATTGAATGCAAGTAATTTAAATGTAATTACAATGCAACATGTATGTACATAATAAGTACATTGTATCAAATGATTAAGTACAAAGTAGTTACGGTTGCTAGGGAGGGTAGAGTCACATGGGGTAACCTCCTCGTGGTCGCTATAATGTGGTTTGTTCTCGGTGGGGCGCATGGTGAGTTGTGCGTGGATGCCACGGTGGATGGCGTGAAGCCTCCACACGCGCTATGTCTCCGTGGCAACGCGCTCAACAAGCCACGTGATAAGATGCACGGGTTGACTGTCTCAGACGCGGAGGCAACTGGGATTCGTCCTCCGCCACCCGGACTGAGGCGAATCACTATGCGACCACCAGGACTTAGAGCGCATTGGGAATTGGGCATTCCAAATTGGGAGAAAAAGGGGAACACACCCCCCCCCCCCCCAAAAAAAAAAAAAGAAAAAAAAAAGTACAAAGTAGTTAAGGCCACCTAATATAAAGTGGGTCCGATAATAATGTTGGAGCTAATGTTCTGAATCTAGAGCTTCCGGGCCACTACTGCGCAGGTGCGGTCACCCCTCAGTTTAAGTCTGGACCTTGGGACAGTGAAGATACTTTGATCTAAAGACCTAAGAGATCTAGGTGGCTTATATATATGTGCAAGAGGTCTAAAAGATAGGATGGTGCTAGGCCATTTAATAAAAATAATTTTAAAAAAACAGTGAAATCTTAAAATGAATTCTATAACGGACCAGCAGCCAGTGAAGTGAGGCTAATATTGGAGTGATGTGGTCTTGTTTGCGAGTACCTGTCAAGAGTCTAGCGGCAGCATTTTGAACAAATTGCAGTCATGTCAAGGATGACTGGCTAACACCTACCTGTATATAAAGGGAATTACAATAGTTCAAACGCAAAGAGACAAAGGCATGAGTATCATCTGTGTAACAATGAAAAGACACTCCATGCTTGTTAAAGATAGACCCAATGGGAAGCATGTATAATGAAAACAAAACAGGTCCAAGAATAGAGCCTTGGGGGATCTCACAGGTAAGAGAGTACCAAGAGTAACTGAAACGCTTCTATTGCTCAAATACGACTTAAACCAGTTAAGAACAGTTCCTTGGATCCCTACAAACTGTTCAGGTTGGGCTATAAGGATACGATGATCAATGGTATCAAATGCTGCACTAAGGTCTAATAGCACAAGAATCCACAGTTAACAAAACATCGTTAAGAGCTTTTACAAGTGCAGATTCTGTGGTGCGCTCTAATCCCAGACTGAAAGACCTCAAAAAGTGTCTTCTTATCCAAAAAGGTCTGCAGTTGAAGGTGAACAACTTTCTCCAAAACCTTTGAGAGAAATGGCAATTTAGAAATTGGTCTATGATTAGTGTAAATTGTCCGATCCAGATTTGTGAATTAACCTTTGAATTGTAAAAGTGTTTATGTTTTATAAGCTGTCCATCCGTTGATATTGTACACATCAGAGTCTGTTCAAGCGTTCAAAAATGTTCATGTGGTAGAACTACACTTTATGCATGAATATTTACGAGTACAATGCGATCTTGTTTAAATACAGTAAGTTTAGATCACACAGTTAGAGCCAGTGAAGAGACGCTTCTGTCGTTCTGTAGTAAACAAAGCGTTCGTTTCGTCAATAGATGTTTGCTCAACAGCTGTGAATCACTAACGTGTTTTTCTCTCGTTAAAGTGTTAAAATGCCAAGCAGCCAATATACAGTGCAATTACAGTGTCGTGTGGAATATTCAAGGTTTCAGTCATCGTTGTAATTAATTAAGTTCCATAAAGGTTTAATTGGCCAACAGCTCTGCAGCATATCTGCATCACACAGCTGTAGAGTTCACCTAAACCAACTTCCTTCAAAATGAAGCCAAATCTTTATGACTTCAGTCTTTAGAGGTGCATCCTGTGCATGTTAAATCTGTCTGATATTGTTCACACTTGACTGTGATTTTTGCATTTTTCTGTGTTCATTTTAAGCATTTACCTTTTAAAGAAGCAATGGTTTATTTTCAGGGGAGTTCTGTGAGATATATTCATGTTTGTTGGGCTGATGACGTCACAGATATTTCTGGACTCTGGAATGATTGTGAGCTATTTAGAGTGACATCACTGAACTGAGCTGTCAATGTGTGTAAATAACAGAGAAAAACTTTGCAGGACCGTTGGTGATGGGACACTTTAAGAAAAGCCCCTTTCCGGGGACCTGGGTATCTCAGCGAGTATTGACGCTGACTATCACACCTGGAGTCGTGAGTTTGAATCCAGGGCGTGCTGAGTGACTCCAGCCAGGTCTCCTAAGCAACCAAATTGGCCCGGTTGCTAGGGAGGGTAGAGTTACATGGGGTAACCTCCTCGTGGTGTGATTAGTGGTTCTCGCTCTCAATGGGGCGTGTGGTAAGTTGTGTGTGGATCGTGGAGAGTAGCATGAGCCTCCACATACTGTGAGTCTCCGTGGTGTCATGCACAACGAGTCACGTGATAAGATGCACGGATTGACGGTCTCAGAAGCGGAGGCAACTGAGACTTGTCCTCCGCTACCCGGATTGAGGCGAGTAACCGTGCCACCATGAGGACCTGCTAAGTAGTGGGAATTGGGCATTCCAAATTGGGAGAAAAGGGGATAAAGAATAGCCCCTTTCCCATCTACAGTCCCGGGACTTTTCCCTTAGTAATGTTTGAGATGAGAACTCTTAAGAGAAATGGGGCACCTGAGGAGAATTCTCCCCTCTTGCATTTGCACTCACAAAAGTTACCCCCGTAGTGACGTCATCTAGTATTGACCATTTTTCTTGTAACATTGTTTGCACGTGTGATTCAATAGCAGCAGCAACAACAACAAAAACAAAATCAACAACACCGACGGAGGACACCAGGATCAGAGCTACACTTTTGTTAGGGCTGTTTTACACAATCTTTGGCTGCATTCGAAAACTTAGATGACTGCCTTGCTGCCTAATCAGTTAATGGTTTAAACAACAGCGTTTTTGCATGAATGGAACTCTTAAGGATACTGGTCTCAGAACAGTTTAAAAAGCACCTTATTTTCATCCTACCTCATTATACATCCTCCGAAAGCAGCACTTTCCAGTTTTTGGATGCAGCCTGTGTCTTCAGATTACAGTTTGATGTGTGAGCCGTGTGGTGCTGCTTTTTAATCACACAGCACACGCTGAACTCAGTGGACAACATGTTGAAAATGCACTTCAAACCTATTTATCAACACAATCTTTTACAATAAAGGCTTTGATGACTCAAATAACTGTACTGAAATACTCATTTACTTAAAAAGAAGTCTTGATGCACGTTAACCACGCAGTAAAAGGCATGCAATACTTCCCTCATGTAAACTAGATTTCATGAAGGTTTAACCTGCTAAAAAGACCAGCTTAATCAGCATGCAATTCCCATGCTGGTTTAGGCTGGTTATGTTGGTTAGTGCTGGCTTGGTGCTGTTCTAGCTGGTGGACCAGCATAGCTATGTTTTTCACCAGCTGGTGAAGCTGGTTGCCCAGCATTTTCTTTCTGATGAAGCTGGTTAAGCTGGTTTAAAAGCCTGGTGGAGACACCAGCACACCAGCATCCCATGCTGGGGGACCAGCACTCAAAACACAACATTAGCTTGTGACCAGCAATGCTGGTCTTTTCAGCAGGGTAATGTAAAATAGAGTTCAGTTACCAACACTCGATAAACATCTGATTATCCGTCATCCCAGGAAAAATTGGATGTAGTGATCCAGAAATAACTTTATTTTCTGTATAGTCACACAGTACAAACAGTACAGCTAGTGGTGGTGGCGTAGTAGGCTAAAGCACCGAACTGGTAAGCTGAAGGTTGCCAGTTCAGTGTACAGAGCTGCCACCATTGTGTCCTTGAGCAAGGCAACTCCAGGTTGCTCCGGGGGAAGCCCACCCCAAGTCTTTCTGATATTCTGGTCTTTATTTCAACAAAAGAAAGTCATATGGATTTTTAACCGTAAATAAGGACAGAATTTTATTTTTTGCATGAACTATTCCTTTAAGAAACACCCCTAATAACAGTCTTCACAGTCCATGTTGAGCTGAATAAGTGTCATGAGAGTAAAACATGTAATTTAAGCGTTGAGTATTAGCTACTTCTGCTCAGACCTGTGAATGAGGATTAACACTGATTGACTGTGTCCTAACACAATTTTTTCACCCATTGGCCCTGAATGCCACCCCTCTCTATATTCCTGTTAGTAGTCAGATATCAGATATTATGACCTCCAGACAAAGACAGCAATGAACAGGATGAGAAGAGAGTTTGAGTGTTTGTCACAGGGGATAGTGGTATTAAGTTGGTTTTATTTGGACTAATCTCTGTTGCTGTAGTGGCCAGAACCCCATTGGATTAGAGTAACCCCTCCTCCACTGCACTATCCCTCTGGTTTTCCCTCCTTTTACATCTTCTTTGCCATGTGATATTTTTCTCCAAATAATTCCACTGTGAATGGCTATGAGCACAACCCCAAATCCATCCGTGTGAAGAGTAACAAAGATGTAAGGTGTGTTTTCCTGCAGTTTACTTGGTAAGTTTGTGTTTGTTCGTTGTGTTACTGAGCTGTTTTGTGTCCTGTTTGTTCCTTTCTTGGACTTGCTTATGTTTCCAGGGTTAAATTATTCAGGATTACCTGCCAGTATGAAGTCACATGATAGCATGACCTCGAGTGAGTCAAAAAATGTCTGTAGGAGATCAGGTGAATGCTGCCTTCCCTCACACACCTTCACAGGGAAACATGAGAAGTGAAATCAGACACCTGCCTTTTTCCCCTCCTCACAACTGTCCTCTCCTTTTTCCTCACTGTGCCTGCATTCGTTGTTCATTTGGTTTGTAGTTTCTGTAGCGTTGTCACAGTTAGGTGGAGTGAGGAATTGCGTTCAAACTCCAAAAGAAATTCAGGACCTCTAGAAGCCAAAGTCAGGTTTTGTGAAGGTTTGAGACTATCCCTTGAATTTGGGCTCAACTGCAAGCTGACATTCTTCAGTGATTTTACGTTAACAGGTAATGGCCTGCTTCTACTAAAACTGTCAGGAACGTCATGGCTGTACGAGGCACCGTTCCTCCTCCGGATTACTATCCCTTTGACATCGCCTTATCTGCCCAGCCACCTGAAGATCTGCAGGGTTTTTATAAAGGAAACCAACACATGCTGAGCAGATCTGGCTCTTATTATGGCCTGGCCACAGGAGGGGTCAGGTCTGCTTGGGATCAAGGGCAAGCTAGGGCGACTACTCCTGCGCCTACTCCTGGCCCTCCTCCTCCACCCCCTCCACCTCCTCCCCCGCCCTCAGCTCATGAGATCAGCCGTTTGTACAGGGATTCTCTGGCCGTCAGGATGATCCCAGACAGTCAGCGTATTCGCAGTAGAGCTGCCTCACCTGCTTGCTTTGGCATCGAGTCTGCCGTGTCCAGATATTCGGCCGAACAGGCCCCTCTAGGTGCCCATTCCATTTACGGCAACGTCAACGGTCTTCCTCAGGATTCCTGTCAGCCGCCCTCCACCTGTATCGTGGTGGACCCCACGGCTTCGGTCATGGATGGAACGCTTCCTCGAGGAACTCAGGCTTATGGCTCTGTAGCAACGCAGAGGATGCCCTATGACCCCACTTATGATCCGAGCACAGGTGTGGTGCCTGCTGTGCCAGCTCCACTGACCGCCGGGATGCCCACCCATCACCCTTCTGCAGCCGCTACTGTAGACCCAAAGAGAACCGTGGATCCAGGGTTTCTGGCTCTCCTGCGCTCTGAGGGTCTGTCAGAAAGCGCCATAACCCTTCTTCTCCAGCAAGGTTTTGATTCAACTGCCATGCTTGCCATGATGGAAGACCATGATGTCCGTGCTGTGGCACCAAACCTGGGGCAGGCACGTGTGTTGTCTCGAGTGGTTTTTAATTGTAAGACAGGTGCGGCAGGTGCCACAGCCATGCGAGGTCGTTCTAACAGCTTCAGCCACCGTAGTGACCTCTACATGCAGCCTCAGGCCCTTGGCATGGACGCCCATATCATACAACAGCCTCCCAACGACCTGCAGTCCGTCTCCCCCAGAATGGGAGAGTTTATGGGTCGCCGGCCAAGCAGCGCTCCTTCTCAGCATCTGCTCGAAACCACAACGTACCCTGCGGTTCGCTCGCTCAGAGGTCTTCCAGCCAGTCCGGGCGGTTATAGCACTGCGCTACCGCAAACGCGACCCCTGTCCATGTACAATACACACAGTGGCCTCACCATGTCCGGTTTGCCAGCTCAACAGCAGCCCACCAGCCTCGGGGCAGCACCCAAGACCTTCTCCAGCAATTACACGCCCATGGAGCTGATGAAGCGCCCACCAAACCTGCCTCCTCTTTCTCCGGCTCAAAGCCCCCATCACAGCCCTCAGTTACTGCGGAAAGGAGCGTCTGTGGAGTCTGCTGTCCTTCCGGCATCTTCTGCTCATCAGCCTCAAACCATTAATCCAAACAACAAGCAGACCCGTCGAACCGGACCGCCCGTCATCGTATCAACCATGGCTTCTCCCGAAACAAGTAAAGATCCAGCCCTTTTGTCCTCTCTGGCAGTCATTACGTCTCTCTTGGTTGTAGCAGCTAGATTTACCTTCATGAAATTAGTGCTTGTGGATTTTTGGAAAGGGTTCCTAAGTTTACTTATTCTTTGGTGTAGCTTTGCATTTGTTCTTCTAATTTTTCTTGTTTTTAGTCATTCCCTGCTTTTATAGTTGTATTTACAGTTTCTGTGATGTAGAAAGTGAATGTCAACATGCAAAATATGTGGGAAGCTGTTCAAATGTTTTCATTTTACACTTTCTAAAATGTACTTTTCTAAGTCCTGCCAACAGTAAGCATTGATATTGGATGTACAAAGCGGATTTGGTTAAGAGGTCTGTTTTTAGACTGTGAGACTAGTTATATGCCCCTTCTAATGATGTTTTGCCATGTGCTTGTTGGATTCAGTGTTTGTGATCCCAGCTGAATTTCCTGAATGTCTCAGATAGACTTCATAAGCATGTAGGAAAACTCTTTATTGTAGTACTTTACGAAGAGGCTTTAACCTGTTAATCTGCACCTCCTTTTTGAGCAAAATCTACTTTGATTGTTTTGCTCATGGGATTTTAGTTCTTTTAAATTAGAGATCCTACATTATGCCCTCCAAATAATTATGAAGATGTTATAAACATTATGTTGCTACAAGAACTATGTTACAGTTTTCTTTGAACATTTTGCCTCACTGCAGGCCTCAGAGTTTTAAGAGTCTGCAATCTCATTAGGGTTAATAGGATGTACAGAGACACAGTCCTCTTGAGAGCTGTAGAGTCTCTCGACTGGAGAGAGTTATAAATACTGTGTTGCTAGAAAATTCACATTAACAGCTTGATGTCACATTTTAGGCTTTGGGTGAGAAGTTACATTTGTGGCTATGAGTGAAACGTTGTGGACAGTTTTGTCTTACATTTTACATTTATGCGTCTGGCAGACACTGTCTTCCAAAGTCACTTTCAGTGCATTTACTGTAAGCTATACATTTAATCAGTCGATTTATTC
>NC_059375.1:44494607-44549607 GCF_019703515.2 Myxocyprinus asiaticus
TAATCGAGGGGCGTTCAATACAAATGCTCTAATGCGGTGTGTTTAGTGTATGAGCAGCTGTGAACACTCACACGACCTCTGATTCTGCTCTGAGATCTCGGCTCGCCAGTATTTCAGCATTTTTTACTTCGAATGTGGACCTTATTGAAAACCAGCACACGGAGAAACTCAAAGTTCAGCCAAAATAAAAGCTCTGTTTAACTGGATGCATGAAATTAAAGACATTATGACAGAAAAATATTACTATTGTATAGACAAATATAATATTCAGAGTAATAGCAATAATACTACTGATAACAATAATTTAATAATAAATGGTTTTATTATTATTATATATAATAATTATTACATGTAAGCAGTATCATGAAAACAAGAGTACTGAATATCATGAAACTGCCTTGTGCCACAGGGAATCAGATTTTTTCATTAATGTTTTCATTTATGCTGTGAGGCTCTGTTGTGCACCTTTTTATTTGACCGAAAAAAAAAACAAATGTGTATTTTATTTTATTTAAAGCTCTATTTATTTGATTAAACACTGTTTTGATAATAACGTTTAATTAAAACATAAAACATGGTATCCAGAAATGTTTTTATGGAAAATGCAGAATTTGCAACTGCAAGACTTTATACCGTTCTTTTAATCGAGTCCTTTTCTGTGTCATCAGTATTTTATTTATCTCAAATGTATTTGTTACTGAAGTATTGATTTAGTATCGATACCGCAGTACCAGGGCTAGTATCGTAAAAATGACTGCTCCACTTCCTCAATGAACAATATTGTTTTGACTAGGTTTTGTTTTATAATTGCTACTTCATTAATTGAACATATATATGTTGATAATGGACACTAAATACAGCAGTTTTGTAAAATGACCCTCCGTGTGTTTGCGGCAGGTCGGTCGGGTCAGGCGGTCGCTGTGAGGGCAAAAGTGTTCGGCTTCAACGTGATCTTTTACGACCCATACCTGCAGGACGGACTGGAGCGATCGCTGGGCGTTCAGCGCGTGTACACACTGCAGGATCTGCTGTACCAGAGCGACTGTGTGTCTCTACACTGTAACCTTAATGAACATAATCATCACCTCATTAACGACTTCACCATTAAACAGGTACACACACACACACACACACACACACACACACATAAATCATTCTGCTGAACCAGTGTTTGTTAATCACTCTCTGTAAGGGAGAACTATATGAGTAAAACTTTTACATAGATGACTGTGTTTAACCGATATATATGTATATATATATATAACTCTGCTGCTGCCGAGTGGAGAAACCGTGTCATTACACCCATCTCTGTCTGTGTCTGTGTCTGTCTGTGTGTGTCTGTGTCTGTGTGTGTCTGTGTCTGTGTGTGTCTGTGTCTGTGTGTGTCTGTGTGTGTGTGTGTCTCTGTGTCTGTGTGTGTCTGTCTCTGTGTGTGTCTGTCTCTGTGTGTGTCTGTCTCTGTGTCTGTGTGTGTGTCTCTGTGTGTGTCTCTGTGTGTGTCTGTGTGTGTGCGTGTCTCTGTGTGTGTCTCTGTGTCTGTGTGTGTGTCTCTGTGTGTGTGTGTGTCTCTGTGTGTCTCTGTGTCTGTGTGTGTCTGTCTCTGTGTGTGTCTGTCTCTGTGTGTGTCTGTCTCTGTGTCTGTGTGTGTGTGTCTCTGTGTGTGTGTGTCTCTGTGTGTGTCTGTGTGTGTGCGTGTCTCTGTGTGTGTCTCTGTGTCTGTGTGTGTGTCTCTGTCTCTGTGTCTGTGTGTGTGTCTCTATCTCTGTGTCTGTGTGTGTCTGTGGGCGTGCGTGCGTGCGTGTGTGTGTCTGTCTCTGTGTGTGTGTCTCTGTGTCTGTCTCTGTGTCTGTCTCTGTGTCTGTCTCTGTGTGTGTCTCTGTGTCTGTGTGTGTCTGTGGGCGTGCGTGCGTGCGTGCGTGTGTGTGTGTGTCTGTCTCTGTGTGTGTCTGTGGGCGTGCGTGCGTGCGTGCGTGTGTGTGTGTGTGTCTGTCTCTGTGTGTGTCTCTGTGTCTGTGTGTGTGTGTCTGTGTCTGTGTGTGTGTGTGTGTGTTAGATGCGTCAGGGTGCGTTCCTGGTGAACACCGCACGGGGAGGTCTGGTGGATGAGAAAGCTCTCGCTCAGGCACTGAAGGAGGGCAGAATACGAGGAGCAGCTCTCGACGTTCATGAGACTGAACCGTTCAGGTGACTTTTACACTAACACACACTTTATTAACAGAATATTCTGGGTTATTTTCAAGTCATTGTCTGACATGCTGTCCACTACCAACTGATTCTATCACAGCAATCTCATGCTAACACATGTGGTGTAACTGTTTTTGAATTATGATAACACTTTCCAAGTAGTTTATTTCTGGTGTGGTACACTTGCCCCATAGTGTGTACTGTTGTAAGTATTATTCACACTAAGTTTATTATCTGTGTTAATGGACTGCACATCACAGAGCTAAAGCTGTACAACATTCATTCACAGTGGCAAGAAAAAGTATGTTAGCTGGTTTTCTGCATTAATTGGATATAAAATGTGATCTCATCTTCATCAAAGTCACAAGTATAGACAAATATACTCACACAATGTGCTTAAACTAACAACACACAAACAATTATAATCATTCATGTCTTTATTGAACACATCCCATTAAACATTCACAGTGCTGTGGAAAAAATAAGTGAACCCTTGGATTTAATAACTGGTCGATCCTCCTTTGGCAGCAATAACCTCAACCAAGTGTTTCCAGTAGCTGCGGATTAGACCTGCACAACGTTCAGAAGGAATTTTTGACCATTCTTCCATACAGAACTGCTTCAGCTCAGACATATTCTTAGGATGTCTGGTGTCTCTCTTGAGGTCATTCCACAGCATCTCTATTGGGTTAAAGTCTGGACTCTGACTGGGACACTCCAAAAGGTGGATTTTCTTTTTGTGAAGCCATTCTGTAGTGGATTTACTTTGATGTTTAGGGTCACTGTCCTGCTGCATCACCCAACTTCTACTGAGCTAACACACCACAATGCTACTGGAAAAATGTAGCATTGGAAAGGTGGTCTTTGGTAAACTTCAGGCGTGCAGCAATGTTTTTGATAGAAAGCAGCGGCTTCCTTCGTGATGTCTTGCCATGAACACCATACCTGTTTAATGTTTTCTGTATAGTAGACTCATGAACAGAGATGTTAACCAGTTCCAATGATTCCTTCAAGTCTTTATCTGACACTCTTGGTTCTTTTACACCTCATTGAGCGTTCTGTGGTGTGCCCTTTGAGTCATCTTGACTGGACGGCCACTTCTAGAGAGAGTACCTATAGTACTAAATCATCTCCATTTATAGACAGTTTGTCTAACTGTGGACAGATGAATATCTATCGTAGGTCTTCTGAGATCTCTTTTTTGTGAAGCATGGTCCATGTCAGCAGATGCTTCTTGTGAATAGCAAACTCAAAATGTTTAAGTGCTTTTTATAAGTCAAAGTATCTCTAACCCACACCTCCAATCTCGTTTCATTAATTGGATGCCAGGTTTGCCAACTCCTGACTCTAATTAGCTTTTTTCGTCTTTAGCCTAGGGGTTCACTTACTTTTTCCATGTTTAATAGGATGTGTTCAATAAAGACATGAAAGATTATAATTGTTTGTGTTGTTAGCTTAAGCACACTTTGATGAAGATGAGATTTGCAGAAAACCAGCTAATTCCAAAGGGTTCACATACTTTTTCTTGCCACTGTAACATGAAGAGGCTGTTTGTGCTACAGCTACACTGATTTCATTAATAAAGCACATAACACTATTCTGTTTTGCTGTGTGTAGTTTTGCACAGGGTCCTCTTAAAGATGCTCCTAATCTCATCTGTACTCCACACACGGCCTGGTACAGTGAACAAGCGTCTCTAGAGATGAGAGAAGCTGCAGCTACAGAGATACGCAGAGCCATCACAGGTACAAACACACACAATGTTTGTGACATCCAAAGATTTCACCACGAACTGTTATTGATCAGCATTTCAGTGGGTGTTGCAGGTCGGTTCTGATAGAGACAGTAAGGAAAAACAATGCTAAATTCAAATAATAAAATGTAACGAATCATGAGTAGTTAATATAGCAAAATAAACAGGCTTATTAACTTGTCTTTTGTTAAATACATCAAAGGCCGTGCATCCAATCAAACTCTATTTTGGCACAAATTAATCTTTCACTTGGTATTATGGATAATATGGAACAAACACTGTGTGGCAGTGGGGGCATGGTCAAGCGTCCGTCTGGAGATAGAGAAAGCGGTAAGGGCGCTTGCACCTGAGCTAGATTATGTTTAACACCTGTCTCCAGTGAGCATGGGGAGAGTGGCATATAAGCAGCCACACCACCAGCAGAGAGAGAGAGAGAGTCTGGGTCCAGAAGTCTGTTTGTGAAGCTAATGAGTTATTATAAAGCTGATGAGTTATTGTGAAGCTGTAAACCAGTAAAGTTGCCAATTAAAAGAGTGTTACCTGTGACTGAAGAAACCTGGTTCCCCGTGTCCTCCTTCCCTCTTGTTGTGAAGTCTTTACACTGGTGCCAAAACCTGGGATCAAGATCGAAGATGGTATGCTTCATGGAGTCCTCACCATTGGCCGTAGTCCTCAAGTCCCTCGCCGGCCTACACCACTCCCACCAACAGGCCCTGCTTGAGATCCGACAGGACCAAGATCGTCGGTTCCACGAGATCCTCAGAGCTCAGACAGAGGACCGGCAGGCGATCCGGAGCCTCCTAAGCCAGGAGAAAGCCCCGGCTGTGACCCCGGACAACAGTAGCCCCATGCCCCCGCCCATGCTCATAAGGATAGGGGTGGAAGATGACCCAGAAGCCTTCCTTGACCTCTTTGAGCAGACTGCTGAGATCTGGGGCTGGCCACAAGCTCAATGGGCGTCCCGGCTTGTTCCTTTGTTGTCCAGGGAGCCCCAGCTCACAGCCCAACAACTGCCAGCGGCTAGTCTGCTGGACTGCAGCGACCTAAAGAAGACCATACTGCAACGGGTTGGCCGAAGTCCAGAACAATACTGACAGCTCTTCTTGTCCATGGAATTGGAAAAGACTGGCTGCCTGTTTGCCTTCTCCCAACGACTCTGAGACGCCTGCCGAAAATGGCTGCTTGCGATGGACCGCGGTGTCGAGGGAATTATCGACCAGGTGGTGCTGGAGCAGCTGATCCGTCGATTATCGAAAAGGATGGCGGAATGGGTCCAGTGCCACCGCCCGGCGTAGCTGGAGGAAGCGGTCCAATTGGCGGAGGACCATATGACGGCGTACCTGAGGGTGAAAGAGCCCTCCCACTCTCTCTCCCCTCTCTCTATGTTTTCCCCATTCTCTTCCCCCTCCCCTGTTCTTTCTCTCTCTGCTGATGGTGTGGCTGCTTAGATGCCACTCTCCCCATGCTCACTGGAATTAGAGACTGGTGTTAAGCATAATCTAGCTCAGGTGCAAGCGCCCTTACCGCTTTCTCTCTCTCCGGACGGACACTTGACCACGCCCCCGCTGCCACACACTGGGACAAATTTTATGTGTTAGACTGCTAAATCAACACGTCTACACCAAAAAAACTGTACATTTTCCTATTCAGCCTGTCGTGTTAATAATGTTGCATGTGTGACTATCACCACTGGAATCACGAGTTTGAATCCAGGGTGTGCTGAGTGACTCCAGCCAGGTCTCAAACAACCAAATTGGCCCGGTTGCTAGGGAGGGTAGAGTCACATGGGGTAACCTCCTCGTGGTCGCTATAATGTGGTTCTCGCTCTCGGTGGGGCATGTGGTGAGTTGTGCGTGGATCACGGAGAGTAGCGTGAAGCCTCCACACACGCTACGTCTCCGCGGTAACACGCTCAACAAGCCACGTGATAAGATGCGCGGATTGACGGTCTCAGATGTGGAGGCAACTGAGATTCGTCCTCCGCCACGAGTCACTACGCCACCACGAGGACTTAGAGCGCATTGGGAACTGGGCGTTCCACATTGGGGAGAAAAGGGGAGAAAATCCAAAAAATAAATAAATAATGTTGCATGTGTTCTGGTCTAAGCAGTTCATGGAAATATTAATATATTTTGATGTTTGATATATTTTTGTTTATTTATGTGCAATAAACTAGGATGTTTTCAAACTGGGGGGGGGCGCAAGGGGATCTGCCACAAATGTCCAAGAAAAAGGGTGTAAAATGTACCAAATCTAAATGAGTCCTGTGCCATTCTGATTTCTAAAGACTAAAAATTGATTTCAATTAAATATAAAAGTTTATTCTTGTAGCATTATAAATATTACAGTTTAATTTTCTGTTAATGCATGATTTTCTGTAAAGCTGCTTTGAAGTGATGTGTGTTGTGAAAAGCGCTATACAAATTAAAATGACTTGATTAACATTACACTAACAGTGGGTAGAAAAAGATATGCTGTCAACAAGGATATGCTAAAGTCACACAAAAATGACAATTCTCATTATTTACTCACATTTATGCCGTCTCAGACTTGTTTGACTTTCTTTCTTCTGCAAAACACAAATTAAGATATTTTGAAGGATATTATTATGTGTTCATTTCCATACAATGCAAGTCAATGGGGTCCAAAAAGTTCAAGCTCCATAAAGGACATAAAGGCAGCATAAATTATCATTGTCATTTTTGGGTGAACTATTCCTTTAGTACAAATTAAATATTTTCCAGATAATATTTTAATAATTTAATTTGTTACATCATGCTGAATATTTTTCTCACACAGAGTAAATGGGTCTTTATACATGAAAATAAATAACTGCCTGTTTATATTTTAGTAAGAGGGCCGTCACAAAGGGGATTATTACATCTTGGGGTTCTTGGCATAACAAAAATGAAAATCCCTGCAATAAACAGTTTTGTTATTGTAAAATCAAGAAATAAAACCAGATGAGAACTGACAGATCCTGAAGATTATCTTTGTGTGTCTGTGTTGTGTGTGTGTGTGTGTGTGTGTGTGTGTGTGTGTGTGTGTGTGCGTGTGTGTGTGTGTGCGTGTGTCTGTTTGTGTGTGTCTGTTTATGTGTGTGTTTGTGTGTGTCTGTTTGTGTGTGTGTTTGCGTCTGTCTGTCTGTTTGTGTGTGTGTATGTGTGTGTCTATGTGTGTGTGTCTGTGTCTGTCTGTCTGTGTGTGTTTGCGTGTGTGTGTGTGTTTGCGCGTGTGCGTGTGTCTGTGTGTGTATCTGTATGTGTGTGTGTGTGTGTGTCTGTTTGTGTGTCTGTCTGTGTCTGTTTGTGTGTTTTTGTTTCTGTGTGTGTGTGTGTGTGTGTGTGTGTCTGTTTGTGTGTCTGTCTGTTTGTGTGTGTGTGTGTGTGTGTGTGTGTGTGTGTGTCAGGTCGTATTCCAGACAGTTTGAGGAACTGTGTTAATAAAGAGTTCTTCGTGACGTCGGGCCCGTGGGGTGTGATGGAGCAGCAGGGCGTTCATCCTGAGCTCAACGGCGCCACCTACAGGTACACACACCTGCAGCTGTGCCCTCCAAATGCTCACTCTGTCATTTAATTTATGAAAACCCTGTTTCATTTTCATTTGTGCTATTTTGTTTGACCACGTTCCCAATAACATGATGTTTTAAAAGACAAGAATTCTCATGAATACTTAAAGCTCAAAGTTACACGCCGTTTGATCACGTGTGTGTGTGTGTGTGTGTGTGTGTGCGCTAGCTAGTGAGGTCAGAGGAAAGCTCCACCCTCAGACAGTCACATGACATAAGTTTAACTCTCAGCTCCGCCCCCATTTGCTTCTCTCACACAGCCATGTCAACCAATCACTGCAAGCCATCACAACAAGCTCCGCCCCCCAAGACAAATTCAATGCCTAAATGAAGAGCAGGTAAATACTGAAGAACATCAGACACCCGTCTTTCTCTACCTGTCTCTCTCTCTCTCTTTCACTGGCCTTAAGCCCCTTTATATACTTATGTACACCCCTGACCTTTGACCCCTGATGAACACACCCAGTTTTAATGTTTGAATGTCAAGTATGGTTTGATTTAGATTTTTCATATATTTATTTTATTATGGGGCCAGTAAAAATTTGAACTATTGGCCTGACTGGGCCAGCAGGAAAAAATCCTTACTGATGAGCCCTAAAAAACACACTCCACAAGACTTAAACATCATGCTTGTTAACAGCGTAACAGACTAGCATGGTATATTTACACAGAGTAAATCATAATCTGTGGTAATCGACAGCATGTCACAGATTCTGAACATAGAGATTGAGCTGTACTGACCCCTGTTTATTTTTAAGAATCACTGTATTCAAATATTGATGGATACTGATGGATCATTATTATCTCAGAGCGTTTACTGAATTTGAATAAGGTCAAAATAACCATAACATGAGTTAGGTAAATTAATCCAAAAAGTAATCCACCACAAATTACTTATATTCAAATTGAAATCAGATTATTTTACAGATTACTTCATTGAAAAGTAATCACATTGCTATTTACTTTACTTTTAAGTTACTTTCTAAAATGCTTTCCACAGAAAGTTTTTAGCTTTTGCTCAGTGAATTCAAAATAATGTCTATATTTCCTATATAAGTCATTCATTCAGCATCACATGTTTCTCCATTAATCCTGAGACCCGAGTGTGACAGCTGCATGCATTTCCATTTCCCTTTTTGATCTATAGATAGTAGCACCTAATAGACAAGAAAAAAAAACATTTTTGTTTGCTAAAAATGTATGTCCTCATATGTGAAACAGCGGGACTAAGTTGTGAGATTATAAATAACACTAAGCTATAGAAAGTGTGATTTATGTTGTTTCCAGGAGTGTTGATTATTCATGACATTACAGACATTACATCAGAAATTAGCATAATTAATTCTGATTCAAAGTAACGTCCAGCATCATCCAATCACTGTCAACCATGTTAAAATAAAATGATACATTATAAATTCTGAATATATGTACTGATTATCATTGTCACATGTCTGTCAAACATGTTGAGTGATCCAAACATCATCTGCAGCCTGAAACTGAACTTTTGATCAGATTTTAGGAGTGAATGCACTTAACTGCATAGAGAGATATAGGATGCTCCCTTGCTCCCTATTTAGTGAATGACTTAACCTCCAGTGTGCTGTCTGTCTGCACTGGTCTCAGAACAGTTTGAAATGCACCTTATTTTCATCATAACTCCATATAAAGCCTCTGAAAGACACATTTTTCAGCTTTTGGATGCATCCATTAATTCTCAATGTGATAATGTACAGTAACTATAGGAATGCATTTACTAATGTTAATGAACAGAACCGTATTGTACAGTGATAATATATATATATATATATATAACAAAATGTATATTAAAATGAAGTGAAATGACCCACAGATGAGTTAGAGTTGAAAGTTATTCAAAATAACATATTTTTCAACTTTTGAGTGAATAATGTCCCAAAATCCACGTATGTGGACATCATGTTTATTACGGCGCTGACACACGAAAAATTAATACATTTTTTAAAGCGGCATATCAAATAAAACTAGAGACTCTCCTCTTTACACCCAAACAGGTTTCAATGAAAAAACTTAGAGATTTCTTACCAGAGTCACTTTTATTGGCGCTGCACACGTAGGAGCGCTTCACGGAAATCAGCTTCATGTTGTTGTGTCACGTGACTCGGTGCAGCAGAAGTTTAACCCTTAAATGACAGTCTATTTTTATTTTATTATTTATTTATTTATGTATTTTTCTCCCCAATTTGGAATGCCCAATTCCCAATGTGCTCTAAGTCCTCGTGGTGGCACAGTTACTCACCTTAATCCAGGTGGCGGAGGACAAATCTCTGAGACCGTCAATCCGCGCATCTTATCACGTGACTCGTTGTGCATGACACCGCGGAGACTCACAGCATGTGGAGGCTCATGCTACTCTCCACGATCCACACACAACTTACCACACGCCCCATTGAGAGCGAGAACCACTAATCACGACCACGAGGAGGTTACCCCATGTGACTCTACCCTCCCTAGCAACCGGACCAATTTGGTTGCTTAGGAGACCTGGCTGGAGTCACTCAGCACACCCTGCATTCAAACTCGTGACTCCAGGGGTGGTAGTCAGTGTCAATACTCGCTGAGATACCCAGACCCCCTTTAAATGACAGTCTAGAGGCTTGTGAACAGTATTCAGTTGGTTTAAATTCATTTAAATTATGCGTTACGTATAGTGAAGCCAAAATGCAACGTCAACACATGTGGATGTCAGGTCGCACAAGATAAAATAACTCATTATGGGGCATATGCCCTTCAGCTGTTACAGAAACACAAACAGGCGTGCATATGAACATATTTCATGTTTTTAATTTCTTAATAAATAGTACTATTTTAGAAATGTGTAACCCAAGTAATGTACTTATAAGTAATTATCTTAGTAACTGTATTCTAATTACATGAATTGTAATGCGTGACACTACTTTTTGACTGAAAGGTAATTATTACTTTGTAATCAGATTACACCCATTACTGGTTATGACCTGTGTCTGACCTCGCTCTCTGCTGTAGGTTCCCATCAGGTGTGGCTGGAGTGGCACCAGGGGGCGTTCCAGCAGGTTTGGAGGGTCTGGTGCCAGTACCGCAGTCAATGCCCTCGGGCAACCAGCCGTCACAGACACCGTCCCCAAACCAGCCCTCGAAACATGGAGAGACCAGAAGCCACCTGACAGAGCAATAGTATTAGCATCATAACACAAACCCAGAGAACTGTGATCCAAGATGAACTTGTTTTAGGGATATCTCTGCCTCTTTTATTTGATGATTTTCCTTTTTGCTGTTTTGGAGGGAGCTGATGTTTTATTCATGCGATTGCAGCACAGAGGCTCCGCCCCTCCACTGTCATTGGAATAGAAACTTGCCATGCTGATGGACCACACCCACTTTATTTTCCTGTTAGTTTGAAGTGTTTTTTCTTTCATCTCTTAAGTGTGAATAATTTAGTTTAAAAACAGTTTTCAAAAATAATAAACATATACTGACTGCCAGCAGGTGAACTACAGTGACCTGCTCCAGGCCACGCCCACTGATCCATCCATCACAGTGATTGACAGCTTAGTGCTCTTCTTTGATTGGCCAAGGAATATTATACCAAACAAAACATTTCTCACGAGTGCGTATCAAGTGTGTGTGTTTTATTTGCATACCTGTTCAGCAAACTGTGATGTCTATAGATGTAGACTTTAAATATTGTTCTCTTCTGGTTCAGCAGATGATGTTTAAATGAAGCTCATTTCTTATTTTATACTGTTGAGTTTTTGGTTCTGTCTCCGCTGCTCATCCACAACAGCTTCATTCTGCTATATGACTCAGGAAAATCACACAGTCACTATCCCCCCACCTAACCCTGACCCTAACCCTGACCCTAACCTGACTCAAAAGTGAGATCATCTGTATATATATCCTGTGCAGTCCTGTTTCACTCATGTTAGTATTTTTATAAGGCAACACATGGTCTCATGGTGTTGTGGTTTCTGAACATTTAAAAATGAAAGTTTTTGCAAGTCTGGTAGGTTTTTATTGGCTAGATAAATGTTACCGTGAACAACATATTCGTGTGTGTGACCCTCCCATGTTTTGTGTCCTTTATTTGGTTTGTTCTGTTGAATGTGTTTGTCAGAAAGAAACTCAGTTGGGAGGTTTGTTTGTTTCATTAGTGTTTATTTGTATTTGAATGAACATTTAGTATTCAGTACACTTCAAATAAAATGTGCAGTTTTGAGGTTCAGAGTGTTTGCATAGTTTTTCATGGATTTAAAAATAGTTGGATGAGATTCATATTTCATTAACGATACAAATGGGTTTCAAGTAATTAAATGTACAACAATGCAATATTGTAATGGAAAGTTATAGACGTAGAGTCACAGTGATCTGTAATTCATGTTAATGACCAGCAGAGTTTGCGTTATATATATATATATATATATATATATAATGTTGCGCCCTCATAAAGGCTACTTAGTGAACCGTAATTAGTTTAAAAGATCTACCTGCTTATGTACGGAGGCTCTTAGGACCAATCCCAATCGCAAGTGAGCATCCCTTTTGCTCACAAGGGCCGTTATTCATGAAGGAATTCAGTTGCTGACTTTCTTTACGGAGCAACTCTTCGAGTAGCGTACTTGTGACATATTATTACAGTGTTTCCAGATGGACATTCACCCCGTTTTGCTTTCACACAGCTGCTAAAAATGCTGTTTCCAACCTCGAGCTACTTCAATCGCTAAGTACGGAGCCCCTTAGAGGACAGGGCGGGATTTACTTTTCTGAAATAGATTTGCATTCCCTCGTAATAACTTTTGCATTCCCTTGCAATATTTGCGTTTCCTCACAATAGTTTGCATTTCCTCGCAATAAGTTTTGCGTTCCCTCACAACAGTTTGCGTTCCCTCTCAGATTTGCGTTTCCTCGCAACAAGCTTTGCTTTCCCTCGCAATAGTTTGCATTCCCTCGCAATAAGTTGTGTTCCCTTGTAATAGTTTGTGTTTCCTCGCAATAAGTTGTGTTCCCTTGTAATAGTTTGCATTCCCTCGCAATAAGTTGTGTTCCCTCGTAATAGTTTGCGTTTCCTCGCAATAAGTTGTGTTCCCTCGCAATAGTTTGCATTCCCTCGCAATAAGTTGTGTTCCCTTGTAATAGTTTGCATTCCCTCGCAATAAGTTGTGTTCCCTCGTAATAGTTTGCGTTTCCTCGCAATAAGTTGTGTTCCCTCGCAATAGTTTGCGTTTCCTCGCAATAAGTTGTGTTCCCTCGCAATAGTTTGCATTCCCTCGCAATAAGTTGTGTTCCCTCGTAATAGTTTGCGTTTCCTCGCAATAAGTTGTGTTCCCTCGCAATAGTTTGCATTCCCTCGCAATAAGTTGTGTTCCCTTGTAATAGTTTGCGTTTCCTCGCAATAAGTTGCGTTCCCTTGTAATAGTTTGCGTTTCCTCGCAATAAGTTGTGTTCCCTTGTAATAGTTTGCGTTCCCTCGCAATAAGTTGTTCCCTCGTAATAGTTTGCATTCCCTCGCAATAAGTTGTGTTCCCTTGTAATAGTTTGCGTTTCCTCGCAATAAGTTGTTCCCTCGTAATAGTTTGCGTTTCCTCGCAATAAGTTGTGTTCCCTTGTAATAGTTTGCGTTTCCTCGCAATAAGTTGTGTTCCCTCGTAATAGTTTGCGTTTCCTCGCAATAAGTTGTGTTCCCTTGCAATAGTTTGCATTTTCTCGCAATAAGTTTTGCGTTCCCTCACAACAGTTTTCGTTCCCTCTCAGATTTGCTTTCCCTCGCATTAGATTTGCATTCCTTCACAACAAGCTTTGTGTTCTCTCGCAAGATTTGCGTTCCCTCATAATAGTTTGCTTTCCCTCGCAATAGATTTGCATTCCCTCGCAATAAGTTTTGTTCCCTCATAATAGTTTGTGTTTCCTCGCAATAGTTTGCATTCCCTCGCAATAAGTTTTGCGTTCCCTCGCAACAGTTTGTGTTCCCTCTCAGTAAGATTTGCGTTCCCTCATAATAGTTTGCATTCCCTCGCAATAAGTTGTGTTCCCTTGTAATAGTTTGCGTTCCCTTGTAATAGTTTGCGTTTCCTCGCAATAAGTTTTGCGTTCCCTCTCAGATTTGCGTTTCCTCGCAACAAGCTTTGCTTTCCCTCGCAATAGTTTGCATTCCCTCACAATAAGTTGTGTTCCCTTGTAATAGTTTGCGTTTCCTCGCAATAAGTTTTACGTTCCCTCACAACAGTTTTCGTTCCCTCTCAGTTAGATTTGCGTTCCCTCGCAACAAGCTTTGCTTTCCCTCGCATTAAATTTGCATTCCCTCACAATAGTTTGCTTTCCTTCACAACAAGCTTTGCGTTCCCTCGCAAGATTTGGGTTCCCTCGCAATAGATTTGCATTCCCTCGCAATAAGTTTTGTGTTCCCTCATAATAGTTTGTGTTTCCTCGCAATAGTTTGCATTCCCTCGCAATAAGTTTTGTGTTCCCTCGCAACAGTTTGTGTTCCCTCTCAGTAAGATTTGCATTCCCTCGCAATAGTTGCATTTCCTTGCAATAGTTTGCATTCCTTCGCAACAAGCTTTGCGTTCCCTCGCAATAAGTTTTACATTCCCTCGCAGTGGTTTGCGTTCCCTCACAACAAGATTTGCATTCCCTCGCAATAGTTTGCATTCCTTCGCAGTAGTTTGCGTGCCCTCGCAATGGATTTGTGTTCCTTTGCAATAGTTTTGCATGCCCTCGCAATAGTTTGCGTTCCCTCGCAATCTATATGAAGCCCATGCGCACTATCCGGTGGATCACATACGCCTGTCCCAGGAGAAGCACTCCACACATCACACGCTTGGCTTCCAGAGGTTCCTTATTAACAGGTATCATACGGTCTCATCATACAATCATCTGTTTGGAATAGTTTAATCATGTAATGTCAAACACATGAATGTCTCTCTCTGTGTGCAGGAATGAGGATGTGGAGGAGGGATACGTTTTGAAACATGAAGGTATCGGGCTGCAACTGACTGCAATGAAATACTGGAAATGTAGTGAGTCTGGAATCAAACTGCCCTTCACAGATACAACAGAGTCAGACTGCAAGTTTGTGATCGCAGAATCTCTTCCTGAGCAAGGTACAGGAGTGTTTCATGGCACTGTGCTCTCAGATTATACAGATTTTTTTTTTTGAGAGTATTGTTTAATTCTGCCCTTTGAAGATTAACTTCTTTAAAGGGATAGTTCACCCAAGAATGACAGTTATGCCATCCCAGATGTGTATGACTTTCTTTCTTCTGCTGAACACAAATGAAGATTTTTAAAGAATCTTTCAGCTCTGTAGGTCCATACAATGCAAGTGAATGGTGACCAGCACGTTGAAGCTCAAAAAAGCACATAAAGGCAGCATAAAAGTGATGCATAAGACTCCAGTGGTTTAATCCATGTCTTCAGAAGTGATGCAGTAATTTTGGGTGAGATACAATTTTCATTTTTGGGCGAACTATCCCTTTAAATTGTTCAAGCAATAGGGTTGTTCCATGTCAAATCAACCAAATTTCTGAATTTTTTTTCTGAAGAAATATAAACATAAATGATGATGAAATCCAAAATATTAAATGTCATGTAGGAATATTTACTGAGTAATCAAAATGACAATTTCCGCTTATGATTTTGGAGCAAAACTACAGATAAAAAACAACCTTAGAAAGGTGTCAGTGTCCTGATTGTATTTGTACACAGAGATCAGTAGATCTATTACTAACATCAGTTGACTTCAGCACCACTTGTTACATTATACGCCAATGGAGCGAGTCCAAAAATGGGGAAAAGCCCTTTTTTTGTGTTGTTTTTCCAAAGTTTGAGTGTCTATAACTCCAGAAATATTAAAGATATCTTAATATCCTTTTAAAGTCTGGTCCAGAACAAACGTAACTTTTTGTATCTTTATTTTTAAGCCCCTCTATGGTTTAATCCCAGAGATATGGGGCTCTCAATGTGGCTCCATGTGTAAATTAGTGTTAGATATATGTGTTAAAATAAAAAATGTACACAAAGAGGAAAGTTCGACGGGGGGAAAGACGAGCCGGAGGCGCCAGTTCGAGAGAGAGACACATGAAGCCGTTGTGTCTGTGTGTTTATGTTTGTTTAAATTGATTTATGTCATTAAAGTTATGTTGACTGTTCTACCGGTTTCCGCCACCTCCTTGCCCATCTTGAACCGCGTTACAATTATTTACACAGTTGGTTGTTGTTACGTCATATATTCGGGTCACAGATCAATACCCACGTCCCTGTATGAATTAAATATGTCCAAAATCTACTCGTACTACTCGCAGACATTCCTAAAGAACGTACCGTTTTACCGTGCATCCTTCATCAAATACTGTACATACTGTGATGGTACGCGGTTTCGGACGCAGGGATTGAAATACATTTACAAACATCCAATATGAGCATTTTTACTAGTTGTAATTCAATTGTTAATATCAGAAATTTTATTTGTATTTATATAATAACTGATATCACAAATGATCATTTTTATTAGTAATAAGTGCACTGCTGATGAGTCAAACTGGAATTTCAGATAGTAGGAAATGAATATATAAATATCTGTAAATGTGTTTTAAACAGGAGTGAATGTTACAGAAATGCAGTTACAGAAATCAAGAACTATGGTTTTTTTTTTTTACTATTTGAAGTTGTTTTTATGAGTGCAAAATGAGCATTTTCACTAGTGAATATTGAAATGTTGATATCTATAATTCATATCCTGCATGTTAGTACATTTTGAAATGGCTTGATGATCTGACGTGTGTGTGTGTGTTTGCAGGTATGTAAACGGCAGGAGATTGTGGAGGCGGGTCATGACCCTCACATACTGAGTCCGTACAGAATTCTCCTTGACACGGACGTCCGTACGGACACAGACAGCTGGATCACGCCCATCCAACGGTCTGAACATCTCCATGTCACAAACAGCTGTCTGTTTACTGTGGAAATACAGTACTAATAACTGATCATATTTTTGCCTGATATACAGTCTCTCTGCTGGTCATGTGTTCACAGATATCTCCTGCAGGTCTTCACCAATCCCATCTTTGGGTTCCTGGAACTGATCAAGCAGAGAGGAGCCACTGTTCAGTATTTGTCATGTGTGACCTGTAGATGGTGCTACAAGTTTCCTGTCCTTCAGGGATGAGGAGTCTTTTTCCACAACACACTGAAACTCAGTTAACCACACCGGGTGTGGAATTATCCAATAACAACAGTTAGTTACAGTATTCCCCCTTCATTCAGCATGTTGTTGTGTTTTACCATCTGGTTTGCATGTTCAGATCTTTGTCATAGATATTAGAGGTGATGTTGGGTGTTTTTGGCTAGAGGAAGAGCTTACTCAAAACTATCAAGACAACATGAATCATAAGCGTCTTATAAATGTCTTATAATCCTGTCCAGTTAAAATAACAATACTAGCTGAGAGTTATTGTTTGATTGACAGCTTATTGAGCTATGTAAACTTGAATGACAGTAATTCATAATGAATTCATCAATCTGCTTTCATGTGTGAACGTTGAAAACAACCTGATGTTCAGTGACATAATCCTGACCTGTGACTCTGACATTAAATGTGATTGTGTCCGGCTCAAACACACTGACCCATGAGCTATTTGTCTTGTTGTGTAATGAACAGAGGTCAACCGATAGTGGATTTTGCAGATACCGATAACTAAGGTGGTAGGAATAGGCAGATAACCGATTAATCGGCCGATAGTTTTTCAAATTTATTTATAGAATGTGAATTTCTATTTATTATGGTGGGCACAGACAAAGAGTCCAAAATGAATAAAATCCCAGATTCAGTTTTTTGTTCAACCAAAATCCCAATAATAACCAGAAGATTTGGTGAATAAAATGGGACACACTTGGCACTCTTATTTTGAAATGAATAAATTATGAAAAAACTTTTGGCAACTGTAAACAGATTTCTGCCGGAAACCGATAGTTCCAAAAAGCAACTATCGGCACTGATTAATTGGTAAAACCGATATATCTGTCTACCTCTAATAATGAAACTCATTAATACAAAGATCTTATTGCATATTAAGTCAATTTAAATGTTTCAATCGGTTGCCATCTTAATAAAGTGCAATAGAAATACCGTTTATGAGCTTAAGTTATATACAGTAACTATATTAAGTGTATAATAAATTCCACTGAATCACTGATGTTGATGTTAAATACACAGAACTGTTTTTGTTGCGTCAACAAATCTAGCATGAATAGAGGGTATACTAAAGTTCCACAAACTACCATGATAATACCATAGAACTATAGTGATATCACGTGTTTGGGCACTTATGCATTAAGGTATCTATTAACCCTTGTGTGTCAATTTAAAAAAGTTACTCAGAGGTCCTTAGAGGACAAAATTAATATTATTTTCCACTTTCATTGACTTCGATTTTTTAAACAACATCAGTCCTGATCATAACTACCAAATATTCATACACACACACACACACACACACACACACATATACACACACACATTTCTCAAAACACACACTGACATCCAAACCAACACACACACACACAATTTTAGCTGCATAAAAAAAAAAAAAAATTATCCCATTTTTTCCCAATTTGGAATGCCCAATTCCCACTACTTAGTAGGTCCTCGTGGTGGTGCGGTTACTCACCTCAATCCGGGTGGTGGAGAACAAGTCTCAGTTGCCTCCGCTTCTGAGACCGTCAATCCGCGCATCTTATCACGTGACTCGTTGTGCATGACACCGCGGAGACTCACAGCATGTGGAGGCTCATGCTACTCTCCACGATCCACACACAACTTACCACACGCCCCATTGAGTGTGAGAACCCTTAATTGCGACCACGAGGAGGTTACCCCGTGTGACTCGCCACTGCAGGGGTGGTAGTCAGCATCAACAGTGGCGGATGTAGGCATGGGCGACATGGGCAGTTGCCCAGGGTGGCATCCCGGTCAACAACTTCGGCGACGTTCTCATTTACAATCACCACCAAAGCCTCCCCCCCTCGGTCAACAACTTTGGGGGCGTGTTGAAGCGGGTTTTGCCCAGGGTGCCATACAAGCTAGAACCGCTACTGAGTGTCAGTACTCGATGAGCTACCCAGGCCCCCTTAGCTGCATCATTTATTCAGTTGTCCTGCAGTGCTCTATAATACAGCAAACAGAAAATAGGGAAAAAGCTTGTATTTGCTCCATAGGCTAAACATGAGAAAAATGGCGCCATCTGGTGGAAAATATAAAAATAAATAGATTTTGAAGCCAGGGCTCCGGAATGAAAGCATAATATCATAGAATTCATGATTTTATGCTTTAATGGCACTGGGATCAAATATTGCAGTTTTAATGGGATTCAATGGGGACATTTTTGTCCTGAAGGTTCTGAGTGTAACTATTTTGTGTACACAGTGTATTATAGATGTATTATAGGAACTGAGGTTGAAATATCAAACTTCCACAAAAAATACACACCTTTGGCAAAATGAGTGCCGTTTTGATCAAAAAACAAAAATGAAAAAGACAAAAAGGTTGCAGAAGGGTTAAAGTACTATGGTATCACATTTTATACTATCACTGTACTTTTTAACTCTTACACCTTTTTAAACATATTTCTTTTATTTTTTTAAGTGTGCACTTCTCATTTGTACCTATCGTGTACTAGGCTTATTCATGAGTTTACTACCCTTCCCCTTCATTAAAGTTTATTTAAGATATATATAAAATACACATAATTAGGTGAAAAAGTACAAATGAGATGCAGAACTGCAGCTCCGCAGGTGTCAGGTGTGTCTCAAGTCTCTTGTTGGAATGTTTTCTCTCTTTCCTGTGTTATGTTGTGTTGAGTGTGGTGGGCGATTCCATTCAGACGGGGGAGAACTCAGACTTTTAATCTTAAGTTATCATCAAACTGCTTCTATTTTTGTAAAGAATTATGACCGATATGTTTCTTTATTTATAGTTATCATCATCATCTCTCTCAGTTGAAGGTGTTAAATGTGTATTTGCGTGTGTGTTTTGGGTTGTACTTTGGTTCCGCGTCCCCCCGCCACTCTGTGTCTGTGTTTCTGTCCGGCTGTTGAAGCGGCGGCGGAGATGAAGATGATCTGAGCTGCTGCTTCCACTGATCGGCCCGCGCGAGGAGACGCGCCGCTCTCTCTCTCGTGAGTATACTGGAGTATATCAGAGTATGTTTGTGGTGTATTAGTATTACCGCGGGCTGCTGTGTGTGTGTGTGTGTGTGTGTGTGTGTGTGTGTGTGTGTGTGTGTGTGTGTGTGTGTGTGTGTGTGTGTGTTTGTGTTTGTTTCCCGCTGTACTCGCGCGACGCTTAGCAGCTTTTGTTCCCAACACTCACCGAATAAAAAGTCAGTTAAACTCTATTCAACACAAACTCACGATAAAAGTTAAATTAGAAACTCTATTAAGCTCAAACTGAGTATAAAAGTTGAGGAAGAAACACTTTAACTCAAACTGTCGATAGAAGTTTCTCTGAGAGACTTTTCAGCTCTGTGTAACATCATTAAATACTTATATAAACTCCAAACATGAGAGTATTATTTGTGTGTTCAGTGAAGAGTATTATTGGAGTACTACATTTTTTTTGTTGTATTCTTATACGTTGTGACTTAGGCCTGTGAATTGATTTAATTATTTTTACTAATTAATCGCACGTATCCTGTGACTAATTGCGATTAATCGTGGTACATTAGAATACAATAATAAATATATTTACTTTATACTGTATCTCAAAGATCTTGCCAGAAATTATTTATTATATGCTCAAATATTCAGTTTTTTGCAGTTACGTTAATTAGACACATTTTATAGGTATAGTTAAGTTTCTCTTGCCAATAAAGTTTGATATAAATTGAATCTGCCCGTTTGATCCTGTCGAAAACGCTAGATTTTGCCCAACTTTTAATTACAGAATGTCCACCTATTTTATGTTTTGTATAAATAAACTTGTACCAAAGATTTATACCATTTACAGTGCATTTTTAGACACTATACATACAGATATAAATATGCAAATACCATAGTTTACCTATAGTTGTATTATAGTTATATTGTGGCAACATTTTAAAATAAGGTTACATAGTTAACAACATTAGTTAACATTAATTAACAATGAATAATACTTTTACAGCGTTTATTAATTTTGGGTAATGTTAATTTCAACATATGCTGACACATTTTTAAAATCAAAAGTTGTATATGTTAACATTAATGTACTATGAACTAACAAACTAACAATGAACGATTGTATTTTTATTAACTAAAATTAATAAAGATGAATAAACACTAAAAAATCTGTTGTTCTTTTTAGGTTCATGATACTTAATGCATTTTCTAATGTTAACAAATGTAACCTTATAATAAAGTGCTGCTGATATTGTAGACTGTAGTAACCATTAGTTTTTGGCAGAAAACATGTTTTTTTCTATAGTAATATTGTAGTAACTATAATTGTAGGCTAACCATTTATTTATTTATTATTGCAATGGAACACACTGTGAGGGAACGCAAAACTATTGCGAGGGATTATTTAGCTACAAACAAACTTATTACTATGAATATCAAGGTTAAAATATGTTTATTTTAGTAAAACCATGGTAAATGTATTACTAGGGAATGCAAACTATTGCGAAGGAGCTGCTAAACCGGCCGATATTCTGAATTTAATTATCGCATTGGCCGATAAATTGTCCCCTTTGGCCAATTTGTTTGAGGGTGCTGAGAATCGCCTGCTTGCATGTGAAGCGACCAAAACATGTTAACTACCAGTCACGGTTCGTTTTGTTGTTATTGTGCCATCTTGTTACTACAGTAATAGACCGGTGTGCAACACTGTGTCATTTAAGCGGTCCGCATATCAGAACCGCGACAGATGCATTTGAGCTCATAATGTTAAAGTGCTCGTCTGTTTCATTCTCCCTCTCTCTCCTCAACAGTTCCCTGTAACTTTTAACTGTCTTGTCTAATGATAAAAATGCAAATATCAATAAAACTAATATCATATACCGTCTGCAAATATGCAGATATCTTGTTTAAACAGATGTAATTCATGAAAATCTAGCGTTTTCTTCCCTTCAATCGCTCATCTAATATCTTCCTCTGAAGCGCGTATTCTATCAGCCAGAATCAAAAACTTCAGGATCAGGATCAAAAGTTCCTCTGATTCACAAATCATGATGGTCAATCCAATCCACAATCCAAGCAGGTGATCCAGGTCGTTTTAAACTGTCAGGAGATTGCTGCTCGCTGGATCCACACGAGAGCGTGAGTGCAACTTCAAAGTAAAAGTGTTTCACATGTGCAATAAGAAAATTACTTATTCACTGTATGTACAGTTGGTTTGATTTGGTAGTTTTTAAGAAAATGCGATCGTTAATGCGCACATGCCATCAATGGTTGCTGGACTACTGTGTGTACTGTTATTTACAATTTCTTCATGTGAAAATACTCAAATTTGACTAAACAGAAATCAGAAGAAACTGCTATGTACCATTTAAAATACAATATTTTTTAGTTTTGTGTGAAATTGAGTAAATATAGTGCTAAATAAGCACTTTTTTTTTTTTAGCAGTTTTATGTTTGTTATTTACTATATTAAATTGTGTGATATATTGGCATTGTATCGGCCTAGCGGCCACCCTGCTTTCTGGATATCGCATCGGCTATTAAAAAACCCATATTGGTCAATCACTACGCAAAACGTATTGCGAGGGACCGGCAAACGTATTGCGAGGGACCGCCAAACTATTACGAGGGACCGCCAAACGTATTGCGAGGGACCTGTATTGCGAGGGACCGCCAAACGTATTGCGAGGGACCGCCAAACGTATTGCGAGGGAACGCAAGACTATTTTAAAAAAAATTCCCTCTCTGTCCTCTAAGTGGCTCCGTACATGAGTGATGTTTCTGGAAGTGAAAAAACCCCCAGATACTACATTAGTTGCGTTCATTTTTTTAACACATTAAACCGCGAACAATGAATCGCAGAAATGAACGCGTTACATTTCCCAGCCCTACATTCTTCCCTTTAGTGTAGATTTTCTCTCTTTATCTAGTTTCCAGGACAGCATGAGCATGTTGCTTCTGATCAGATCATGCAAATGGTTCATATCAACTGCACAGAGGAAACTCGCATGAAAGTTTTGCGTTGAGCTGCAGTCATCACAGTTTTACTGCAGTAACAGAAAGATAATATATAGGCAGTGAATAACATGCTGCTTATGTTGTTAGTGCAGTCGTAATGGATTCTTCTTTTGAGTTGTTTTTTAAATGTTTTGGCTGTAAATCTCGTGTAATGCACTGAAGAATTGTGACAAGAATCAGTTCTTGGGGAAGCCAGTTTTTCTTCCATGTTGTAAATGTGTGTGTGTGTGTGTGTGTGTGTGTGTGTGTGTGTGTGTGTTTCTAACCTCAAGCAGTCATTTTCCGCTGAACTGGCGAGCAGCCCGTGTGCAGAACATGCAATGAAAGGTTAGTGTGTTCCAACCAAACCGGCCGGCTGAGGGTTTGTTTCTTTCACGTTATTGAAAAACGTTGATTAGTCGTGTTTACAGAGGTGTGTGTGTGTGTGTTCAGTGTTGTCTCAGGAACACGGCAACATTTCCCAGGGCAAATTCATTTCCTATTGTAGAGAATTGTTTAGGATCATGTTTGTGGTGGTGAATAGTTGGGTGTATCTGGGTGATAAACGTCATTTTATTATTGTTAGACATCGAAGAGAACACCAAACAGGTTGTACACAATAAACTGCTTTTTCTTTGACCCAAGAGGTTGGTTGGACATTTACATAATTGATCAAGTGAACATTTACAAAATATTCTGTTGTTTCAGACAGTGTTTGAAAATCCTTCGCTTATCACATTTGTGTATTCCACTTTTTTTTCACCATCTGTTGTTTTCAGAAGAATACATTAACAGTTGATGGCAGTCTGTAGAGTTTGATCAGCTGAAGGGCCTTTGGACTCGTGAACGCTCTCACAACCCTCGTGTGACTGCACATGCTGCCCGTGTCTTGCAGCAGTTGTGTTCTGTGAACTAGGTCACAATATAGATGCCACCGTAAACACGCATGACAGTGGAAGTTCCCATCATGAATCACATGGTCAATAAAGATTTTATGTTTTTTATGAGCTTGTTAATTTTCAGTTGTAGATGGTTAGTTCTGTTTTTTGATTCAATGTCGACACCAGGCTCTGAGAAGGAAGTTCTTCATAAGATCATGAATCACCTGAGGTCGACCAAAACAACTGTGAACAAGCGCCAAAAGGACGATTCTTTTACGTTTCAGCTGTAAAATAAGTCTTTAAGTACGATGTAGTCAGTCCATTGGACTTGTCTGCACAATTTTCCAAGTCTTCTGAAACTGCGATAGCAGAAGAATTTAAGTCATGATTCACTGAAAATCTTCCCTTCCACTGTAGCCCTCAAATCTAATTTGTGTTCATATATATTAAAATATGAAGTGTTTGACATCAATGATTCTAAACACCATTGGTTCTTGTGTCCTGTAACTAATACAGCACAACATTCAGGGGTTCCAAAAGTTAAAAAAAATCCTTTCTATTTTTAGTTATAACTTGTAAACCTTTGAAGACAGACTTACCATGAGCTCCGCCGTTCTTAAACGATGGTATATGGTTCTTTTGAAGCCATCAGACGGCGTAATTTCAAGTCCAGAGCAGTTTTTACAGAAATGTATGCGGTATTGTCATTTTTAAAAATAGTGTTTAATAGAGGAAGAATTACACTACTCATGATCCAGCAGAGAAAGATCCACCAATCAGAATCACGCCGAACAAAGTGCACTAAAAGAGCTCTACAGTGACCGCCCACTTCCATGATGCACTGTGAATGACGCAATCCCTACACACTCAACCTACTTGTATATTTGTATATAACTGAATATTTTTGCTATGAAATTCAAATACATTGTTTCTTTACTTATAATTAACAACTTTAAATCAATAGTTTAAAATGTTTTCATTGTTTTTAATTCGATTACATCATTCGCAATGGGATTCATGGGATTGTAGTTAATTCCCTTATTAAATACGTTAAGAACACAGTAGGGCTGGGCGATATGCAGAAAATATTTTATGGAAAAAATATTGCGATATCCAATTACATCGTCAATCCCCCTGCCAAGGGTCGGTGAATGCTTCAAAAATTACATTTATTTATTGAAATAGGAAAAACTTAAACAAAAGACATTGTTCAATTTCAAATTGCACTTTAAATGAAATGGAAAAAGCAATCAAAATAACTGCAACAGCCCCATTTGCCATTACGAAAGAATCCGTCTATGACAACAGGTGGGAAATTACTAATAGCCTACAAATTAAGAGCTAAAGACAATTATAAATGTAAGGATGATAATAATAATAATTGAAATGTAAATAAACCATTATCTATAGAAAGGTCAACACAACCCACATAATTTCCACTTTCATAAAACGGCTACAACAGTTTGTTACTTGGTCTGTTTTTAAACGAATAGAAAACACCAGTTTTTATATTAGGTGTAAACCTAATAAATTCCCTTGTGTTCCCAAAACAATGCTGTCAAATGTGTGTTCTTATCGTTTCTATTGCGTTTGATTAATACAGTTAATTCTGACTTAAAATAGAATTCAATTTTAGGTTTAGGTGGCCTTGTTTTATGATTTAATCGCTTTCGTATTTGTTTCTTTAATACAAAGTAGGGCTGTGCGATTTGGACAAAAAGTCATATTGCGATTATTTTGAAAAATATTGCGATTACGATAGACCAAAAAAAATAAAAGGTAATGTTTTTCACATACCAAAAGGCTACTGGGGTTTTCACACTTGAGTCCTCTTAAAAAGAACCAAACTGAGACCTTTTTATTCTCCCACAAACAAATAAATATATATAAACAGTGAAACAAAGAAAAAACATATTCAAGTCTTCTTCATATTCAAATTGTACCCATCCACTGTGTAGCAGTGTTTGTCCATTTTGTGATAGAGTCACGGCCCATTAATTACCATGATTAGTTTTTGAAACCCAGTCAACTTTAATATTAGGGATGCTGCAGTCAGGATTGTAACATCCGATACCGATCTCCATTTTTATTTATTTTTAATTTCTATTTAATCGTCCGATGCTGATCATGCAACTTTTTATGAGCAGCTCTGTCAAAACTGGTTATATGTACGCTTTCTGCTCAACGTCACTGTTAACTGAATTACCGTTTCCATAGTTGTTGCCTAGTCTGTGCTGTCAAAAATACTGTTTGTTGATTTGAATAATTAAATAAACACAAAATAGTCCATTTTACTCTCTACTCTTAAAAACAAGTAGCGTATACAAACTGTTCTCTACTGTGTATAAGATAGTCCTAAAGAACGAAACTAAAGTTGTCAAACTAAAGTTGAAAGTGAACGTTTTGGTTAGTTTGTCACCATTTCATGTAATTATTTGTATTCATTATTTTATTATTTCATTTAGCAATGCAGTATATTAAAGTATCTTATTGTTTTATATAGATTTATTATATGTACGTTCCTTTTCATTTTGTTGGATTTTGGTAATATTAGTTCTGCTTTTACTTGTTGCCGCTGGGAGTGTAATAATGGCGACACACACACTCTCTCGCGAGGTAAACAGATGACGGGAGAATGGAGGAAGAGCACATGTTTCAGGACCCTACAGGTGCTACTGTTAATGCTGTTTTCTCAGTTATCATTTAATAAAGATGTTTGAATTAAACCCCATCTTGTATTTCACAATATTATTATGACACCTGTGCCTGGCGGAGAACGTGAGGCTGCTACTGCAGATGATTATAAAAACCGCTTCACGAGGGACGTGCCGGTGTAAAGCGTTTAGCACATAAGCAAACGGACCTGAACTCTGAGCACTTCTGTTACTCTAAGAATGAGTTGTGGAGTACAGAACCGCTCTGAAAACACTGCAATAATGCTCTAACTTAATATAGACTGGACAGAGCAGCGCAAATAAACTTTGAAGCGAGAAGACAATTTATTTATTTAAATCGCATCCATTTGCGATTTAATAATTGCACAATGTCATATCGTGATTTCGATTTTATTTCGATTAAAGCTAGGGTGTGCAATCTTTTCCAGAAAAATGTTTTGTTATACTGGTTGAAGGTCTCTTCGCATCCTGATAACAACCAATAATTTAAGTGGTCTAAATGTAAAAAAAAAAATATATATATATGTATATATGTATATGTGTGTATTCTATGGAAGGGACAGGATTAAAAAATTATCGACCAATCATTGCATTCGGTCCGAATGTAATGATAGGATGTCCTTCCTGTCTGTCAATCTATATTTGCATACCGTTGCGCAGACAATCACACGTCATCAGCGCGGGTTCCTTGACACTGTGCGGAGTGAGCGCGAGAATGGAAGGCGAACCGCAGCTACCTTATATTCCTCCTGAACCACCAGTAAAAGGAAACAATAAAAGAAAGACCACGTTAGAAACTTCTACAACGAAAAAACATCTGGATCAAGAGCGTGCTAAAAGCAGAATTAACATTGGCGTTGCTTTTCCACGCTGGAGGCAACTGCGGGACTCAAAGTGTCTGAAAAATGATGCCATGGTTGCTGTTCTTCTTTTGGACGGATAATTACATGGTTTGATTTGTTTTTTATATATTTTGTTAATGTAATGAAGTATTTAGCTCGTGTGTGTGTGTGTGTGTTCGTGTGTGTTCATGTGTGATAGAGGGGGCGTGGCTTTGGAGACACCTCTGAAGCGAGGGCGGGCTCTATGCTTTCAAAGCTAGCTTGCTAACTGCTAGCCTCTCTGGATGACACACCCTAGCTTTAATTGTGCAGCCCTAATACAAAGATATATTTGAGCTAACCTGCAGAGTTGCGTTCACAATGCGTAAATGCAAACGTTTCCGTGGAAGTAAAGCACACTAAACTCACAGCACCTCCTGAGATGGTCTGAGGTCATTTTCAGCATTCTCATAGGCGACACTATTTTTGCAAACTGTTTTTAAGACGGATGAAACCAAGAAAAGAGTGAAGTCTTTACATGCATGTGTGTTCCACGAGACATGTTCTCGCTGCACGCCATCAAAACAGACATGGGAATTACGGCTTTCTTTTGTCTGTTAAAAATATAATAGTGTGTTTCTTCAAGTCTTTGTGTTTTACAGCATTTCTTGTCATGTGTCACTCCGAGACATCTTACAGGTCGCCCACCACTGTTGCGGGTAAATGAGCAAAATTACCCGCTCATGAAATACCTGCATTTGAACGAGGAGCTTGTGAATAAGGAGCTGGATTCAGCCTCGTCGCATTTGGCGAGTGGTGGGTGCTAATTTCACACCCTGTGCTACTGTTTATTATATGTGGTGACCAGGGTTGGGTAAAAATATTGATTTTCCGATGCATCACGATCTTGATTTAAACAATCTCAATAGCGATTCTTAAATCCCAAGATTGATCTTTCACTCTATGTGGTAACCCTCTCTAATGCAAGTACATCACTCACATGTGCAATTAAATCTCATGTTATGCAACTAAAAATGTCTATGATTGTCCACTGGCTAGTAAATGTTCATGTTTCACTCAACAGTGATTGAGTAATCTAGTGGAGATGAAGTTATTAGCACAGAGGTCCTTTCACTGCGTGTTGAGAGTAAAAGTTTGGATGAGATCCACACAATGCATTTGTCATTGAATAATGTCTCTTTAATATCCTTTCTGATCTTTACAGTCAGTTGTTGATCAAAAACAACAACAAAGAAACGTTTAATTCTAATCACACATGCAAGAAACCACGCACGTCTTCTCTCGTTATATGCGCTTAATGGCTAATGGCTGGTCTTAAAGAGACAGTACCGATTAAACATGTTCTTCATATCAATGTAAAACTTGTAAATAGTACCAATTATGCAAGTAAATAATAAAAATGTTACAAAAATATATATGCAACATAATATATGCAATTTGAAGACATTAATTGATGGAATAAGACTGAATTTGAACATTTATCAAAAGCTAAAATGTGACCAATTTGATGAAAAACGAATGACAAAATATAATTGGTAAAATGTATATTTTCATATTAAACCTAGAAGGTTCCTTTACAGTAAGGGCATTAGCTGAGAGAGAATCTCTCTTATATATAAGCAAAATAGACATTGTGACAGAAATGAATCGGAATCGAATCAGGAAATTAAACGGCCCGTTTCCACATGAACGTACAAAGAAGTAAGCTCTTCTTTTGTCTCACGTTTGTTAGCAGTCGCAGGTATGTAGTCGAGTGAATGTGAGGTTTTCTCCAGTGAAAACGGATGTTTTAAGAAGTCATTGTGTTTATGTTAAGTGGTCGAGCTGATGCATCTCATGAAAGCGTTTGGTGAACATTCTTCCCCTTTCCTCGTCCCCGTGTCCTTTACGCTGCTATTGTGTAAGCTATCAAATCGGTTTGGCAGCACATTCGCATATGAACGCGCTCGGAAGGCCTATAAACTCTCCTCTTGCTGTTTGCTTGGTGTTGACCTTTATTTTTATGTGTGTTTCACAATTGGAACTGCCACAGTGTTGGCCGACCTCATAAACGGCCCGCGGCCGCGCCTCTCGAGTTTGGTTTGGCCTGAACCGTGAAGAGAGCTCACATGACTAATTGGTTCACTGCGAATCCTCACCGTGAGCAACGACGGGCGAGCGCTAAATGGAGTGCTGTGGTTTTGCCCTTTTCTGGAGGGGTTTTCTATTCATGCTTGTGGTTTTTAGAAGATTTATGTGCAGAATGAGCAGAACTCTGGGAATATCGGGGGGGTTTGTAACGTTAGCTTTCATGGGTGTGTTCACAGCATTCAGCATGACAAAGTTCACCCAAAACACCCTTGAAAAGGGGCTGTGTCGACCCATTCAGCCCTCAAGTTTCTCTTTCATCTCCCCGTAATCTTCAGTGTTTTTATAGTGATAAACTTTCCTTTCCTGGATCTCTGAATCTTTCCCACACATTCAGATCTTTATTTTGTGATTCTCTCAATGGCCTCGTCATGTTTTCTGGGCCTTTTTTATCCCGTTTGTCTCTGTGGCTCAGTGACTATAATTTGCACGAGGACGAAGTCTTTCACGTGCCAGAAGCTAATGATTTACGAGAGAAGAGTGAGGCATGAATTATGCCTGCGCCTCAATCACACACTGTCAGTGAAGAATTCATCAGTTTGCTGCTCGTGGCGGAAACATCATTCATCTCTTGAGCTCAAGTCTCCGTTTCAGTTTATGTGCCAGAGTCTTCCTTGTGATTTCATGACCTCTGTTATTCTCTTCATACGATCTAATGTTGTATTCTGACTGTTTTTATTTTATATATTTATTTGTAAAAGGAAGAAAAATTAATAAAAACTAGAGCTTCAGTGTGATTTAATTATATTAGAAAATAACATGTTAAAAAATGAACGCAATTAATCGCAATATTCCTGGGTCAATGACGTGACGCTCATTTTTTTTGTCCGCATCTAATAGGGGAAGTGACCCAATTAAGCCCACCCAAATCTAAGTTTTACATGTTTTCTTATATAAATGTTAACAGCCTTCCAATAAAGTATTAAATCAAAGATGAATCTCTCATCTAAACATTCACGTTATGTTTTGTGATAAACTGACAAAATTAAGTTACTTTAACTGCAAACGTGAAAAGTCTGGAGTGGGCTTTAAGGAACATGTGTACCATTGAAGCCACATGAGATCTTAAGCCCACTATGCTTTTAAAAATAAACACTAATGCCCGACCGATTTATCGATATATCAGTATCGGCGTATGAAACTTTTTTTGTTTTTTCAGAACATAATGCAGAAAACAATGCTTGGGGTGATTTTATAATTGGTGTCATAATGTAGTTTGTCCAGCAGAGTGCGCTCTGACTCCATTGTTTACAGAGCTGAGCTGCCGGTAGTTCTGCAGACAGTGCGGAGTTGTGCGAGCGGTGCGGAGTTGTGCGAGCGGTGCAGTGTCAAGCAGTGCGGAGTTGTGCGAGTGGTGCAGTGTCAAGCGGTGCAGAGTTGTGCGGAGTTAAGCGGTGCGGAGTTAAGCGGTGCGGAGTTAAGCGGTGCGGAGTTAAGCGGTGCGGAGTTAAGCGGTGCGGAGTTGGCTGAGTGGTGCTGAGTTGTGCGAGTGGTGCTGAGTTGTGCGAGCGGTGCTGAGTTGTGCGAGCGGTGCTGAGTTGTGCGGTGTTAAGCGGAGTTGTGCGGTGTTAAGCGGAGTTGTGCGAGCGGTGCGGAGTTGTGCGGTGTTAAGCGGAGTTGTGCGAGTGGTGCGGAGTTAAGCGGTGCGGAGTTAAACGGTGTCTTCTCGGTAAATGACTCCATCATTTTCCCTTTTCAATATAACTAATATAACATTAACCCTGTCCCTGACAACCATGTCACTCATGTTCATCACATCTGTTTGCTGTTAGCCAGCTATAGTTTGTCAGTGCAGTCAGTAATGATTGAAAGGTAAACATCAGAACATCTTTTTGCAGCTCAGCAGACAACGGTGCGGTGGTGTATTGTGTCTGTTGAGTGTTGATTTCACGCTACGTTGTTACCTAGTTGGTAAGATGCAATACTGGAAAGTAAATAAAGTCCATCTTTTACTCTCAGTGACAACGAGCTTATAGCTAACTAGCTAATCATGCAGCTACTTTCATTGCTTGTCAGCTGAAGAGGAAGCAAACTGTTTTGTTCAGGATTCACAGTTTGGTACCCCCTTCAACTGAACAATTCCAGTCATTGCATTTATAAAATGTAATATTTAGAAGTCTGGTTTTCCACCGTTGAAAGTTTCCCCTGAATTTGTATAGCAGAATACGGTGTAACACCGCTGCCGCTGTTTATCTCTCGTCTCCGCAGGTGTAAATGCTTCTTGTTTTACAACCTGCCAATAACTGACTGGCAGAATTAAAATAGTCAGCAACTGACTGATATTAAACAGTACTGATGTTTAACTATTTATTTTATTTTTATTCTTTATTTAAATGGTCAGCAATTGACTGACACTAAACATACAGTACTGATTTTTATTTAGCTATCATTTTAATTTATTCTTTATTTAAATGTCAAATATTCTTTGATAAAAATAAGAAAGCAGCCTTCTGAGTACCATAGTCATATCGGTGCAAAATCGGTGCACAATCCACATAGAAAAGATCTGTTCTCATTCCAGCTCAGAAATTAACTATATCGGACATCATATCGGTAATCGGTGAATTTTCCCCCTGTAAAATCGGTATCGGTCTCAAAAATCCCATATCGGTCGGGCTCTAATAAACACCTCAATTTTGATTAAGATATTTAGATTTAGACCTCACACATCATAACCAGTAAATGAAATATTTAATTTCTGAATCTGAAAGTCCTTATAATTCTTTTCTTTGCCTGTTCATTTTCTCCCTGCAGTGAAAACAGATCGAGTATGTGGAGGTGATGAGGAGTTCAGTTTAATACGAGCTTCAATGGGTTATTAGGAACAACAGGGGTTAGTGGAAAATAAACCTCAATAATTTTAAAGTAGAGTCAAGGTAAACACATCATATTTGTTTCATGAATAAAAAACACTATATTTTACAACATAGAGCATGTTTGTTGTTGTTTGAACAAATACAATTATTATTCTGCTTTTAAGATATGAGCAAACAGGCTCTTCAAAGACACTGTTCCTTATAAACCCACATGAAAAGAAAGTTATATGATATATAGGACACTGTCTGAGTGATGCTCACAAAGATAAATGAATAAAAACTGCTGATAAACACATTAAATGAAAATATTTAAAAGCTTCTTGAGCTCAAAGAAGATTTAATGCTCTGTCTGTAATTATAATCCAGAAATATAACTTTCTTTTCATGTGGGTTTATAAGGAACAGTGTCTTTGAAGAGCCTGTTTGCTCATATCTTAAAAGCAGAATAATAATTGTATTTGTTTAAACAACAACAACAAACATGCTCTATGTTGTAAAATAGTGTTTTTTATTCATGAAACAAATATGATGTGTTTACCTTGACTCTACTTTAAATTACTGAGCTTTATTTTCCACTGACCCCTGTTGTTCCTAATAACAATCAGTGTTGGCAAGCTACTCCAAAAATGTGGCTAAGCTAATAACTACTCAACAGAAAATGAGTTAAACTAAGCTAAAAGCTACACTTCAGAGATAGTAGTTACACTACAAGCTACACACCAATTGATATCATAAAACAAACAATATATTGACACCTTTTGTATTGTTTAATCAATGCTTTATTCATCAAACACAATAATGCAATTTATTTCAAACTGAATTTCAATCTGCCCTACATATTATATTTATAAATATTTACGATGCATTATATGAATTATCTTTATTTGGGGGCCTTTCTTAGCAATTATGATATACTGTATGCTATAATTATGATTAATTCAATTAATTAATGAGCATGTCATGCAATTAATTCAAGTATAATTTGTAATCGATTGACAGCCCTAATTATAATACATTAGGCTAATATTTTTTTAAAGCCAGCCAAGAGCAGTGAGTGGTTTTCTCATTTTCTTGTTATTTTTGTTTGATTAATATTAATGACATACTAGACAGCGGCAGTTTAATTAGTCCATGTCCACACTAATACATTTTCATTTAAAAAATGCATCTTTTTCACTATGTTGTTGCCTTCCGTTCACACGGAGATGATGTTTTTGTCAAGCGAATTGTGTTTCAGACCGTACATGGAAATGATGCAGGGCCACACTTATGTTTTTTCTGCATGCGCAGTAAGGGGATTTCAGCATTTTCAGATGTTTCAGTTTGGACGAGCAACTTTGGGAAAACTTTTGAAAATGGCAGTGTGGACGGATGATTGATGGTGCCAGATGGGCGGGTTTGAGTATTTCTGGGATTTTCACACACAACAGTCTCTAGAATTTACTCAGAATGGTGCCAAAAACATCCAGTGAGCGACAGTTCTGTGGATGGAAACACCTTGTTGATGAGAGAGGTCAACAGAGAATGGCCAGACTGGTTTGAACTGACAAAGTCTACAGTAACTCAGATAACCACTCTGTACAATTGTGATAAGAATATCATCTCCGAATGCTATTCTGAAATGTGGGTTGGCGCTGTTTTAGCGGCACGAGGGGGACCTACACAATATTAGGCAGGTGCTTTTAATGTTGTGGCTGACCGGTGTATAATAACTTCAGAAGAAAGTCATGTGTGTTCTAAAAGACATAAGGGTGAGTAAAAGAGAGAATTTTCATATTTGGCTGTTCTCTTAAACTCTTGTTCATATCACAGAGGAAATGTGCTGCTGTGTTTGGTCTGAAGTGTCGAGTCATGTGTTTTCAGTTTCAGTCGTCAGATAGAGCTCTATCTCTGCCCAACAATGCCCGTGAGTCTGCAGATATCATGTGTGCAACCACACGCTTCCATTAAACATCATGCAACATGTGTCCCATTTACTCAGTGCTTCTGTTTCTCTGCTCTATCGGAGGCCCAGTGAACATAACGTTTAGAACAAAGTGCAATTCATAACCAAATGAACTGCAGACACCTCATGCTTTCTTTTTTTATGTTAATGAATTTGTGTTAAAGACTGTATTTCTATTTAAAATATTAATATTATGATATTAGTATATTATTGTAATAATGTATTGGCTTCCAGGTGTACAAAAAATGTCATTCTTGTAAAGATGTAGTTTTGAGCTCTAGGGCTGGATTCGTGAAACGTAAGAAAATATTTTTAAACATTTCTATCTATTTTTCTAACTTAACTCTGGTGCATTTTTGGGCTGCCATTCACCATTCACACAATGTCTTTTTTTATTTATTTTTTATTCCCCCAAATAAAATAAAAAAATCAAATTATTCATAAATAATATTGTATGTTTTTATAACATTATGATAAAGGTTTTTTCCTAACTTTATATACATGTAACTAAACACAAAAGTCATGTGGTGTAACCAACATGTAGTTTGCCATTTTTATTTTTTATTTTTTCTTCACTTTTCATTGTTGTCCTAAGTTTGTAAACATGTAATTCTGGTTCTGTTCACTCTACATCATTTTGAATACTCTCATTTTATTCCACTAGATGGCAGAAAGCACTAGATAAAATATTTTTCCTCTATCAGATTCCATCACAATATACAGATCTGAAATGTAGGTGGCGCTCTAACACATTTTATCCCTCACAGATGCGCTCGTCCATAGACATTCAGTCTAATTTTCAGTTCAAGCAACACCCTCATTATTTCATTGAATATCTCGGCCTCTGAGTGGACTAGAAGATCAATCTAGGTGTCATTAGAAAGCTGAGATCCTCCCCTTTGCCCCATTTATTCATTATTAGTTGATAACACATGTTTCTGATGATTTGTATTGCATGCTTTTCCTTCTGGGTGGCATATTTTGTTCTGGACATCTAAGATATAACATTAGATTATTCACACAAGCAAACTCACAGACAAGTAAAAAATGGCTCAATTTTTAAAGAACTTCTTAAAATAAAAGCAGATATAAAGTTTTTAGCTATTTGGTGCTTACAGCAGCAGTTATTGGAGCATAAAAGAGACTTTTGTATTTGATGACTTACAGAAATCATATTTCACTTTGTGATTCTTTTGAAAATCTTTCGAACTGTGGTATTAGGGCAACAAAATAAACTTTCATGTGATATATGACTTGTCCATTTATGTGCTATGTGAAGGACTTTTATTTTATATAAATATTTCTACCCCATTACCTCTAGGGGGCGCTAATTTTCAGCGTGAATGTTTTGAGGCCTTATTTTGTTATTTTAAGTAACATAAATGCAGAAGTGATGGTTATCCCTGAAAAGTTCATATTCTAATCTTTCAAATGATACCTCATATGTCTGAGTTATGTATATGGAGACTTTAACCAGGGTTTCCACTGTATTCATGTGACTCAAACACATTTCACCCTGCAATTCATGTGTGTTTTATATATGAGCTGAAGTACGGTACAAAATTAACTTGACATTGTTCAGTAATGAAAACCACAAACCCTGTTCATCCAAACGCCTCTCTTCTGTTGTTGTGTCCAGGGTCCAGAGGTCTCATGTGAGTCGGGTCAGTACTACACCTGAACATGAGCTTCACTAGAACTCTAATGCACTGGAATGGACTGTGGCAAACATGTGTCTTGCCTCGCTGATTATTCACACTAAAACACTGGACAAGAAGCCCGTCGATGATGTAACGTCCCAAGAGTCCCTGCAGCTGGTTAGTGAACATGACATCAATATTGATTCTTTACATTCTTAGCACAAGTTCATGGTCTAATTGTGAATGATTCATCAGAAACAAAGCATGTTTGTTGACATAATCTTTCATTAAAACCTCTGACACAATTTTCTTGACACAACCAAGACCATGTTTCAGTCACCTGTCATATTGAGACACTTTACATCTCAAATAAAGCACTACTTTTTTATGTTGAATATCCTGTTTTACTCTGGAAAAACATCACATTACATACAGTACGTCACATTCATGTTGACTTTAAGGTGCAGATATATTTAGCTAAATGGATATTTTTTTCTACTCCTTAATTATCGCTGTTACTGTAATGGGTATGAATTAATGCTAATTATGAAACTGATGTTTCTGGCTCCTGACAGGTTTGAATCTGTCAGACGCTTCATTCACACTTATTCCACACGCTTCATTCTGGAGCAGCATGCACATGCACTCTAGTTAGCATTTGTTTGTGGTTTACATGATATGCACTACTCAAATGGCACATGGAGAGGCGGGCGGGTGTTTGGGTTTCCTGTCATGTGTGTCTGTTGTTCAAGGGGTCTTGGTTCTGGATGCTCCTCTGATCTGTCTGTGTTTTTGCAGCACGAGCCGCCAACCATGAGCCAAGGGACGGCCCTCCTCTCCTGCGGAATCGTGGGTAAGTGTATTTTACCTCCCAACCCTAAGAGCTTTAGTGCATAGACACATTTATTACTCAATCATTGACGATGTTTCGTTTAATTTTTGCTTGTCATGTAATATATTTGTGTTCTACACCTGCACTGATTGGATAAACATAGGGGTGACCAGAATAATAAAAATCTGAGTAATTTTATATCACGCTGTCAGTGTGTACTACATTCAGAGTTGGGTGTAATCTGATTAAAACATTATTCGTTATTGCAATGTACTATTTAGTCCAAAAGTAGTGTAACACATTACATTTTAAATTCTTGTAATCAGATTATAGTTACTGACTTTCTAATAACTGAATTACTTTTAAGTACATTATTAGTGGTGGTGGTGTAGTGGACTAAAGCACTGAACAGGTACGCAGAAGGTTGCTGGTTCAATCCCCACAGCCTCCACCATTGTGTCCCTGAGTAAGACACTTAACTCCAGGTTGCTCCAGGGGGATTGTCCCTGTAATAAGTGCACTGTAAGTTGCTTTGGATAAAAGCATCTGCCAAATGCATAAATGTAAAATGTAAATAATATTTATGTAGAATTAGGGCTGTCAATTTAACACGTAAATTCAGTGCGATTAATTATATGAAAAATAAAACATTAAAAAAAATTCACGTAAATAAAGGGTTCCTGCAGATCCTTAAAATGTCTTAAATTCAGTTTTCCCAAATTTAAGGTCATAAAAAGTCTTAAATGATACAACAAAAGTTTTAATTATCATTTAAAGAGGTCTTAAATTTGCGAGCGGAAAGACAGGAATCGTGATATGAGCTAATATGAGTATCAAATTCAAAAGAATATGATTTAATTAAATAAATGCATGCGCTGCGTCCATCAGAGTGAAAACACAGCTCTGTTGTATTTTCTCCAAACACGCGGGGGCTTGTGAGTGTTTTTAGCTGTTGTAGAGCAGTTCACAATCATTAAGCCATATTGGAAATTTATGACATGCATCACTAAAGATCAACTGTTGATGATGATGATGATGTAGTGTTGATGAAATATGACAATGTTTACTTTGAATTGTTTATAGTGTAATATGATATAGATTATTGTAGGACTGCACGTTTTATTTCCCTTAACTGTTTGAATGAGCAGCTGGAAGCAGTGAAGCGCACACATTTCAAAATAAGAGTCCCCGCTGTATTTCAGCCTTTAAAGTTAAAAGTTCCACACTATGAATCAAATCCCCTCCATAAATAAAGTGCATCTGGAATTTAATTAAATTTGGACTCTTGTAGCCTCTGTCTGGCCCTCCTCATCACAGGAAGGAAAGACTACGAACATTTAATATAAGCTACCAATTTTAAAAACTATTCTTTCTTTCTGCACATTATCGTATCAGTGAAATACAGTATTGGTCGACCTCAATTTGTATCTATTTATATAATGGTACAAAAGCCACAATGTGAGATATATATATGTGTGTGTGTGTGTGTAAAACATGTCTTGAGTATATTAAACTTGCATATATCCTACCCTGTTTTACTGATGATCAATGATAAGGTCATGTTGATTGTGTGCTTCTGCCTGTTTAATTAAGAGTCTGTGATACATTATTTATTTTGAGATTGTTTGGGTTTGTTTTGGTATGGGAATACGGTATTCATTTTATTTGTTCAGGCCTTTTTTGTCCCAATTTGGAATTCCCAATGTGGTCTAAGTCCTCGTGGTGGCGTAGTGACTCGCCTCAATCCGGGTGGCGGAGGACGAATCTCCGTTGCCTCCGCATCTGAGACCGTCAATCCGTGCATCTTATCACGTGGCTTGTTAAGTGCGTTACCGTGGAGATATAGCACGTGTGGAGGCTTCACGCTATTCTCCGCGACATCCACACACAACTCACCACATGCCCCACCGAGAGCAAGAACCACATTATAGCGAACACGAGGAGGTTACCCCATGTGACTCTACCCTCCCTAGCAACCGGGCCAATTTGGTTGCTTAGGAGACCCGGCTGGAGTCACTCAGCACGCCCTGGATTCGAACTAGCGAGCTCCAAGTGTGGTAGCCGGCATCTTTACCAATTTGTTCAGGTCTTGAAAAGGGTTACATTTGATTTTGAACTCTGCAGCAACCCTGAAATATTCATGTCCCTGGACCGTAATAAGGAAGATTCCTGAGCAATTTAAGCTTGTAGTAGCACCTGTTTTCTCCAGGGGGCAGTAAGCGAAACTTGCTTTATAGGCAATGAGCAGCTCATACAGAGAACAAACCACACTTACCGACAGCAGACAGCGCAAGATGAGAACACGTTCTTGCGTTCAAACACAGCTTGATGGAGCGCAAATCCGAATGCAGGGATCTCATGAGGTGACGTAGTTTCAAACTTCGTTTATCTTGACACAGTGATGTAAAAATTGTATATTTATGACGTCTAACGCAGGTGTACATTGACACGTTTTAAAACAAGCCCTTATAATAAATCTTGGACTGACAAATTCGATCGCAAAATGGATAGGCCAATGATAGGCACATTCAGAGTTAATAACACCTGTGATCGCACATCATTTGTGTACTAACTGTGAACAACTAAACTGAACTTCACGTTGTGAACTAAACTAAAGTTCTTTCTCATGTTGACTTGTTTGGTACATGTCTCATTCTCCATGTTGAGTAAATAATATAAAGCAGTTCCACACAGTATAAACACCATCACAGAAAGTTCTGCTGTCATGAACATATCTTCATATTTGGCTGTGTGTTATCATCACTCGAGTGTTTGTCTCAAGAGCTATTGTTCTCTAAAATAACTCCTGACAGAACACAGAGGTAGTGAAATAATGGTGGTAGTCTTTGAGTGGAATAAACAGAGTCCACAGCCCAAAAACAGATCAATAGTGTTTTGTGCTGCCATTTGCCTGGCACCAGAGCGCCTGCGATGGCACATAACCTCTTGCCCACAGCGGTGTGTGCGGAGTAGGCTGCCTTTTGTGTTGTTGGATGCCCACACCGAAAGTGTTTTCGCTTTTGACTTCAGAAAAATGTCCCTCCACACACAGGCGGGCTGCTGCTGCTTTAACCTGGTAAACCTGAAAATAATGGCTTACAGACCGGTGTAGAGCATCGATTGTAAAGTATGAGAATATACAGTTTAGAGTATATATTGTGGAGTATGAAAGCATTCAGTGTGGCATTTAGAATGTATTGTATGAGGTATAAAATGTGGAGTATAGATGATAGAGTAGTAGGGTGTATTACACTCCTGTACAATGATCCTTTTCCTCAGTACATGTCGAGTAACTCATTTTTTTGGCCAGGTGATGTAGTTAGACAATAGTTGGTCAGTAGTGATTTGGGTTCAGAGTGAGTAACCATAACATACTCTCAGAACACATGTTCAGCATCCTGGCAGCCGGCCACCAATCAGACGGCTCTATTTTTGGTCTCTTTTGTTTCTCATGAGCTGCTGTGTTGTTTGTGAACGTCCACAGACTCTTCCTGTAAATTTGGCTCCTCTGGTTCTGTTTCCTCTGTAATGTTTCCTTTCTTCAAGAATCAAGTGAAATGCATGAAGAGATGATGGAAGCTCTATCATAGAGGAAAGATTCTGTTCTGTTGGAAGTGTTCTGTCTGATGGATGTTTACACATGTGCTGTGATTTACTGGAATCAGACCGGATTATATAAGAATTTCTGCTGTTTTTGACCCTTGACAAACTACAGAGCACCTTAGAGGACAGGGCAGGAATTTTTATTTTCTGAAAAAGTTTTGCCCTCCCTCGCAGTAGTTTGCGTTCCCTCGCAATAAGTTTTGCCTTCCCTCGCAATAAGTTTTGCCTTCCCTCGCAATAGTTTGCCTTCCCTCGCAGTAGTTTGCCTTCCCTCGCAGTAGTTTGCCTTCCCTCGCAGTAGTTTGCCTTCCCTCGCAATAAGTTTTGCCTTCCCTCGCAGTAGTTTGCCTTCCCTCGCAATAAGTTGTGCGTTCCCTCGTAATATGTTTTGTGTTCCCTCTCAATAGTTTTGCGTTCCCTTGCAATAGTTTGCCTTCCCTCGCAGTAGTTTGCCTTCCCTCGCAATAAGTTGTGCATTCCCTCGTAATATGTTTTGCGTTCCCTCGCAATAAGTTTTGCCTTCCCTCGCAGTAGTTTGCCTTCCCTCGCAATAGTTTGCCTTCCCTCGCAGTAGTTTGCCTTCCCTCGCAATAAATTTTGCGTTCCCTCGCAGTAGTTTGCCTTCCCTCGCAGTAGTTTGCCTTCCCTCGCAATAGTTTGCCTTCCCTCGCAGTAGTTTGCGTTCCCTCGCAATAAGTTGTGCATTCCCTCGCAGTAGTTTGCCTTCCCTCGCAATAGTTTGCCTTCCCTCGCAATAAGTTTTGCCTTCCCTCGCAATACATTTTGTTCTCTCGCAATAGTTTGCCTTCCCTCGCAATAAGTTGTGCCTTCCCTCGCAATAGTTTGCCTTCCCTCGCAATAAGTTTTGCCTTCCCTCGCAATAAGTTGTGCCTTCCCTTGCAATACATTTTGCGTTCTCTCAATACATTTTGCGTTCTCTCAAAACATTTTGCGTTCTCTCGCAATAAATTTTGCCTTCCCTCGCAATAAGTTGTGCGTTCCCTCTCAATAGTTTTGCGTTCCCTCTCAATAGTTTTGCGTTCCCTCTCAATAGTTTTGCGTTCCCTCGCAATAAGTTTTGCCTTCCCTCGCAGCAGTTTGCCTTCCCTCGCAGTAGTTTGCCTTCCCTCGCAGTAGTTTGCCTTCCCTCGCAATAGTTTGCCTTCCCTCGCAGTAGTTTGCCTTCCCTCGCAATAAGTTTTGCATTCCCTCGCAATAAATTTTGCCTTCCCTCGCAGTAGTTTGCGTTCCCTCGCAATAAATTTTGCCTTCCCTCACAATAAGTTGTGCATTCCCTTGTAATATGTTTTGTGTTCCCTCACAATAGTTTTGCCTTCCCTCGCAATAAGTTGTGCATTCCCTCGCAGTAGTTTGCCTTCCCTCGCAATAAGTTTTGCCTTCCCTCGCAGTAGTTTGCCTTCCCTCGCAATAAGTTTTGCCTTCCCTCGCAGTAGTTTGCCTTCCCTCGCAGTAGTTTGCCTTCCCTCGCAATAAGTTTTGCCTTCCCTCGCAGTAGTTTGCCCTCGCAGTAGTTTGCCTTCCCTCGCAGTAGTTTGCCTTCCCTCGCAGTAGTTTGCCTTCCCTCGCAATAAGTTTTGCCTTTCCTCGTAATATGTTTTGTGTTCCCTCGCAATAAGTTGTGCGTTCCCTCGTAATATGTTTTGTGTTCCCTCGCAATAAGTTTTGCCTTCCCTCGCAGTAGTTTGCCTTCCCTACTTTCCCTCGCAGTAGTTTGCGTTCCCTCGTAATAAATTTTGCCTTCCCTCGCAATAAGATTTGCCTTCCCTCGCAGTAGTTTGCCTTCCCTCGCAATAGTTTGCCTTCCCTCGCAGTAGTTTGCCTTCCCTCGCAATAAGTTGTGCATTCCCTTGTAATATGTTTTGTGTTCACAATAGTTTTGCCTTCCCTCGCAGTAGTTTGCGTTCCCTCGTAATAAATTTTGCCTTCCCTCGCAATAAGTTGTGCATTCCCTTGTAATATGTTTTGTGTTCCCTCGCAATAGTTTTGCGTTCACTCGCATTCAATTTACCATAGTTACAATATTACTATAGTAAATCCATGGTTTCCAACAAAAATGAGCAATAGTCATGGTTACTACAATATTACTATAGAAAAAAATTTCCACCAAAAACTATGGTTACTACATACTACAATATTATTATAGTAAAACCATAGTTGAACAGTTTGTATAGTAAGACCATAATAACCATAAAATTATGATTTTTATTACCCTTAGTTTTCATTTTATTGTATTATTACTATGGTGTCACTATTAATATCATGGTTAAAATATGGTTACTGTAGTAAAACCATGGTAAATTTCTTGCAAGGGAACGCAAAATATTTCAGAAAAAATACCACCCTGTCCTCTAAGGAGCTCCATAACAAACAATTTAAGTTTATATCAAGTAGGAAATAATTTTCTGATATGTATCTTTAAGCATGAAAAAGTGTCAAATTGAATGGTGAGGAAATGTACTGTACAGAAGACTGAATCTTAATCTGAATCAGCACACTTAACTGTACTAACCAAAGAGAATAAAAACATAACAGTAGAACTGACCTCAAATTTCACTGGTTTATTTCCAAATTAATGTCTATGGACTGCTTTTTATAGTTCTGATCGTTAAATGAGGTGTGTTTGGTGTTTTGTGTTGTAGATTCTGGCCGGTGGTCTGGCGTCCAGCAGCGACCCGTGGGCTCCAGTCTGGAGAGCCTGTGGGACAGCGTGCGTGAGACATGTTCCACTCGTGAGGCGGGCAGCACTGGTGCAATCAGCAGTTTACTGCGAGATCTCAGCCTGAGCGAAGCACCCTCTCTTTGTAGTACGGCCCCACCCAGCAAACGCCAGTGCCGCTCAAGGTCCTGCTCCGAGGAGCTCAGCGGCTGCCGGTCGTCGTGGCGACCGCAGGGCTCCCGCGTGTGGATGAGCGTGGAGAAGCGCCGGTGTCACAGCGGGGGTAGCGTTCAGCGTGGATCGGCGTCTGCCTTCAGCCCGTCTGGTTTTCCCGTGATACAGCGCAGCTCCAGCTTCAGTCTGCCCACGCACACAAACATACTGGAGCCGTTCGGCCACGCCTTCTCTTTCCCCGCTTCCTCCGAACCACCGCGGACACCCTACTGCTCGCATGAACAGATCTGCCCACACGAGCCCAGCGTGCCGTCAGAGGCCAGCTCACCCGACTCCACCCCAGAGCTGGTGCGCCGCGTGACCGGTCAGGGCGGACTCCCTCGCAGCCGATCGCAGCCCTGCGTCCACAATGACAAGAAGATCGCCATAAAGCGCAGGAGACCAGCAGAAAGTCACAAACAGAGGCCTTCACTTGACCTGCTCAAGATGACACAGGTGACTACACTTGTTCCCAGTACACTTGTTCTCACTTATCTTATATATTCATTTGTTTGCGTTTTATCATCATAGGACCTTCCCTTTCGAGATCCAAACACAAGTGCTCAAAGTGAACACATGTTACTACTATGGCTGCGTTCAAAATATCGATAAGATACTTCATCTGTATTAAATATTTGGTCAAATATAGTGCTGCACAGCAGAGCATCACAGTATTAATGAAAGCAGTGATCAAACTCTCTTTACTCTCAAAGTCTCTTTATAAAAAGACTGTTTGCGAGCCTTCTCCTGGACATGCATATCTGCTGAATTAAGGCATGCAACATGTCGTTCACTCTGGTTTGCAAAATGTTACCAAATTAATAAAATAAAAAACACACACAAATACAGAGTTGTGTTCTCCATCATGTGCACATTTGTGATGACAGAAAAGCACAGAGGTTTACAATAAACAGTGTTATATTACTAAATTCTGCTCAGGAGAAATTCTAAATTAACTTGTTTTACTATATGTATTGTGATGCCCTAGTTACTACCAGGTGTAAATGGTGATGCATCTCACCTGACCACACGTGATCAGATCAGTCGAGATTTTAATATAAGCTGTAAACAGGGCCTTATATAATTTGGTTTTAGAACAGTTATTTTCCAAAAAGGAAGTCCAAACTCTTAAGATATCTCCATTTATTCTGCATCTGTCCTTTAGATCTGGAACAGGATATGAGTGTGAGAGAGATGGATCTGTTTTATTAATCTCTCTGGAGATATGTGAATAGTGGATGGTTCTCTGTGCTCTCTTGATGTTCTCTGCAGGTAGTCTTTTATCTATCAGTGTTAAATGGCAATTCCCATAATTTCTGCAGTCACTGATCACCCTCATGAGCTCAGAGTACACACACTCTCACACATGCACTCTCTTGCACACGCACTCACACACACACACTCACTCTCACATGCACTCACTCACACACGCACTCACAGACGCTTACACGCACTCACACTCTCACACACTCACAAACACACACAGACTCGCACTCACTCACCCACACACAGACTCACACGCGCGCACACACACAGACTCACGCGCGCACACACGTTGGTTTAGCTATCCTTATGAGGACTCCATAGACATAATGATTTTTATACTGTACAAACTATAGGTTCTATCCCCTAACCCTAACCCTACCCCTAAACCTAACCCTCACGGAAACCTTTTTGCCTTTTTACATTTTCAAAAAAACATCATTTAATATGTTATTTCCCTTGTGAGGATCGCTGGCTGGTCCCCACAATGTAGGTGATCTCAGGTTTTACTGTGTCCCCACAAGGATAGGAAAACCTGTACACACACGCTCTCACACACGCACTCACACTGCACACACACACACACACTCATACATGTGCACACATGCACTCATTCACACACGCACTCACTCACACACTAACACACACACACACACACACACACACACACACACACACACACACACACACACACACACTGACTGTCAGTGAAATCTCTGATTCCAGGAACTGACCAGCTCAAGAACTGAACCATTACAACCATCAGTGTGTGTGTGTGTGTGTGTGTGTGTGTTGTGTGTTTATTGTTTGTTGTAGCCACACACACACAATGTTGATCGGTGTGTCAGTGGAAAAACGGCTCCATTTACAAACCAAATATTCTGTTGCTATGGTAATGAGGCCTGAGTGCTAATGTAATGCACTAGAGCACCTCTCATTCTGTCCTCTGGTCAGTTTTAAAGGTACTGTAAGAGATTTTAGCTGAGCCGTTGGATTAGCCACGCCCCACTTTTTCCCAAATCCTGCACTCCAAAGATACCAAAATGAGCTTTATTGAGATCAACATCATGCAGACATGGTGGTCAAAAACAACAGCAGTAAAACAGCGCCCTCAGCTGACAACTGTTATGAACAACATGTCATAAAAATGGCATTAAGCCTCAATAATTCACTGCAACTACAATACTATGAGAATGTGCTAAATGATTGACAGGCAGAAAACTTTGTCTTTGTCTGCGGCCCACGGACACTTTATCTTTTTTCTGTTTAAAGAGTCTAGAGCTGTCACAGAGACCGGTAAGTTATCTCATGACACTTATTTCATTATCTTTCAGGGAATAGTAACAAAATGTTACATATCTTTCCATGAAAAAATCATGTACTGCACCTTTAAAGGGATAGTTCACCCAAAAATGAAAATTCAGTCATTGTTTACTCACCCCTGTGTTGTTATAACCCCATATAAGAGATATTGTGTAATGTTGTTCTCAGTGATGTCATACAATGTTACATACAAAGTTTATGGTCTTCAAAAGAACACAAAAGTATAATTCAGAAGTCTAATAAATTATTCCATGAGACTCATGATTGTTATGAAAGTATACAATAAGATTTCAAACTAATCCTTTAATGTTGTCACTGGTGGTAGAGTGATACATCAGCCAGATTAGACCCGATCACTATTATTTGATCTAATTAAGCAATAAGGCATGAGAGGTTGTGCTATATTGTGAATATAGTCACGGCTGAAGGGCTCGACGCAAAACAGAGTAACCCCTTCAACCGTGACTGTATTCACAATATGCCACGAGTGCCTTGTTGCTTTTATAAAACGGTCACCACATAATAAAAGTATTAAGAACACAAGTGTTTATTAAAATGCTATATTTTGCAAGTAAAATCAATAAATGCCATCCTTCCGCTAGAAGTTATGGTCCCTGAGAGTAAACAGTAAACAGAGCGTTGCTACACAACAAGAATAACTGTCAGCTAAGGCAGGTGCGGAGTGATACAAAACTGTTGACCAATCAGCATCCCAGGCCGGAACTATCCGTTTTATAACTGCCATAGGCCTTTTTCACACTTCCTCGTTTCTCGTTTGCGGGGGTGCCAAGGGTAAACCTACTTCAGGTATCAACAACGGCCATTGAAATGTGAGCAAGATCTGCTGCAATCAAAGTCTTCACACAAATTAAATAGCGTGTAAATGTTTAATCTGACATTTTGCGAGCGAGAACCACATTATAGCGACCACGAGGAGGTTACCCCATGTGACTCTACCCTCCCTAGCAACCGGGCCAATTTGGTTGCTTAGGAGACCTGACTGGAGTCACTCAGCACACCCTGGATTCAAACCCGCGACTCCAGGTGTGATAGTCAGCATCAGTACTCGCTGAGATACCCGGACCCTGTATATTTAGCTTTTTAAAATGTATTTCCCGTGATACGGTGATGAGACGAGGGAAATGGTTGAATGAATATTCCTGCTGAGACGGTAGCTGCCGAAGAAAACCATCACAGCGCTGCATTTGAGCACATAAACTCGAGACTGCAGCCCGAATAGCTGAATCAGTGGGGAAAAGATGATAAATAATGCCTGTGTATATTATGTTGTGACTTGTTGGGAAACAGACCGTACAGAAGAGGTAAGAAGCATTATTAGAGGCAAATGTAAACTAAACAGTAGCCACAAACCATTAGCGGAAGTAGCTTTACTCGGCTAATTATTGTGCATTTTAAATTCCAATCGCATTTTACTATCCAAATAAGGGAGTTTTAAACGAATGTATAAATGTCATGAACGGCACGTTTTTGTTTCATTTTCTGGTGTTAGTGGGCATGAACTTTGACTGTCTCATTGAGCCGCACCACAGACCGCAGTCAGAGCAGCTCCTGAAGAGTGTGTGAAGATGAACCGCTTCTACACGCGACGTCAGCGGAGGTTCACGCCAAACTCCCGCCAAAACATTAGTGAGGATTTTGATATTGAACGCAAAGTGCTTTGGTTTCAATTTAATGTAACGTTCGTGTAATGGCAAATGTTCTTGGTTGTTGTGGGTTCATACAACCAGTTCAGTGTTACTGACACTGTTTAGATGATAGAATGAAGAAGCATATTGTCAAATAAACACACACTCTCAAAGGTCTTCCTCCATGCCAAATAAGGGCTCATAGATTTAATCTGAGAATCTTAAAATAATGTGTAAATGTGAAGAATTTAGGACAGTTTTTTTCTGTTTGGATGACTCAGACTGGTAGATTTTTATCCCCTTTTCCTCCCAATTTGGAATGCCCAATTCCCACTACTTAGTAGGTCCTCGTGGTGGCGCGGTTACTCACCTCAATCCGGGTGGTGGAGGACAAGTCTCAGTTGCCTCCGCTTCTGAGATCGTCAATCCGTGCATCTTATCACGTGACTCGTTGTACATGACACCGCGGAGACTCGCAGCATGTGGAGGCTCATGCTACTCTCCACGATCCACGCACAACTTACCACACGCCCCATTGAGAGCAAGAACCACTAATCACGACCACGAGGAGGTTACCCCATGTGACTCTACCCTCCCTAGCAACCGGGCCAATTTGGTTGCTTAGGAGACCTGGCTGGATTCACTCAGCACGCCCTGGATTCAAACTCGCGACTCCAGGGGTGATGGTCAGCGTCAGTCAGACTGGTAGATTAAATTCCTCTGTTATATTTTGGAGTCCGTGTGTAGCCCCTGTTTTTCTCATGAATTAAAAGTTCACGTTCAGTCCGGGATACCGCAGACACCGTCTGTAACCATAGTAACAGCTGCACTATTGTGTCAGGAACAAGTACAAGAGATTTTCACATTTAGGCTTACTTGACATTTTTAATCGCAGTTAAAGCCCAAAGTATGCTTTGAGCAGACGTGTGACGCAGTTTTCGTTATCAGTAGAGTGCTCAAGCACTGAACGCACAGAATGTGCCTGGAATTGTGTGCACTAACTAGTGGGTCCACGAGCTGGCAACACTGGCCCCTGTGCCGTTGTGTTCACTAGGTAGTCGGAGAAGATACAGAAGAGACAAACAACAGCAAACGGCTAGAAACCATGGAACTAACAATGGAAGTTCACGTTGACGAGCGCTTGTGTGAGGATGTTAGGAGATGCCTGCACTGCATCAAACACCTGTGTATGCGCGCACAGTTTATTTGGAGTATACTTTGACAGGCTCGCGTTCAACTGTACACAGACGCTGAGCGTTAGCCTCAAAATTGAAGTATACCCAGGGCTTAATAGTAAAACCGTTTAATCACGACATCCTTACTTGAAATGTGTTTTTAAACAACCAATAGGCTTTAGCTGTGAACTATGATTTGCTGCTTGTTATAGATAGTCAGGTGGAATGAGAGGGCGGGACATTCGGGACATCCATTTACTAGGCAAAAATTGGTATACACCCCTGAGTGCAAGATGATGTCATCAATATTTTCGGTCTGTTTTCCCAGAAGAGAACGACTATAAATTAAACGTGTATACAGTATCTGTTAAAGCATATAAATGATCTCATCTCATCTCGTGTGTGTGTGTGTGTGTGTTCTCAGAAGCTGCAGGATTTTCACAGTCTGAGCTGTCCAGGATTCACCACAAGGGATCAAACGCCGCTCTCCAGTCCATTACTCCAGCACGAGAGTGACGTCACATCTAACCAGCTTCAGCTCTACACCAAAGACGACACCATCATCAACCAATCAGATGCCAGCTGGACAGGAGGACTGAGTGGCGGCAAAGAACATGAGCGTCTGTGGGCGGGGCTGTGCAGCGTCAGGGGGCGGGACGTTTTCCAGCTGGGCGGAGAACTAGACATTGAACAGATCGAGAGAAACTGAGACACCGCTCAAAACCTGTTGGATTATTATGGGATGGATGCTTGAGTAAGTGGACGGGGTGGCACATGTTAATCGACTCAGGGTGAAACACACAGAGGTTCTGACAGGTCACCAGAACATCATCTGGACTGAAGTCTGAAGAGCTCTGTGTGTTTGGAGGAGAACACGCATATATTTAGATGAGTAGAAATTATTCGAGCGTTTCTCACATGATGACTTGAGAGCTGCTGGATGCAGCCAAACACACACACACACAAACACACACGTTAAAGGGCTTCAGATGTGTAACAATAGTAATATCAGGTAATTAAGTTCCTCACTGGTGAAAAAAAGCTATTAGAACTATTTCTGTCTTTTTTTATATTTGAGTAAATACAGAAGTAAATGTACTTATTTCTATATAAATAAACAGCATTTTAATGTGGTTGTAAGAAAACTGCCGTGATTGGCTGATTCGTAATCATTGAAGTGAAAGAGTTTTTAAGTAAATCTCACGAAAACTGTCAGGAAATGTCAGGGTTCCCACATGTCCTGGAAAACCTGGAATTTTGAAATGCAGTTTTCCAGTCATGGAAAATGAGAAAAATAACGAAATGTCCTGAAAAAAAGAAAATTTGCCCTGGAAAAATATTTTAGCATAACTAAAGTTAAAAGAAATAATAATTAAGATTTACGCATTTAAATTTCATAACAAAATTCCTTCAAATTGAATTGCGTAATATAATAAAAAACTAAATATTTTTAATTTTATTAATTTAATGTTTTTTTTTCTTTCTCCCTTTTTCTCCCCAATTTGGAACACCCAATTCCCAATGCGCTCTAAGTCCTCGTGGTGGCGTAGTGACTCGCCTCAATCTGGGTGGTGGAGGACGAATCTCAGTTGCCTCCGCATCTGAGACCGTCAATCCGCGCATCTTATCACGTGACTTGTTGAGCGTGTTACCACGGAGACGTAGTGTGTGTGGAGGCTTCACGCTATTCTCCGCGGCATCCATGCACAACTCGCCACACACCCCACTGAGAGCAAACCATGTGACTCTACCGTCCCTAGCAACCGGGCCAATATGGTTGCTTAGGAGACCTGGCTGGAGTCACTCAGCACACCCTGGATTCGAACTCGCGACTCCATGTGTGATAGTCAGCATCAATACTCACTGAGATACCCAGACCCCATTCATTTAATGTTTTAAACATTACGCAATTCCATTTGATGGAATTATTTATGAAATTTAAAAGTGTAAATCTTAAAAATTGGCTCAAATATTTTTTGATTGTAGCAAGGTTTTTGTTACATATAAAAAACATAATGATCGGGACTCGGGATAGGTGTCATACATCCGTATCGTTTCGTCACTGCCGCCAGCTGCACGTTGTGTAACAACATCAACGGTTGACTGTCATGAATGAAGCCCTGTCACGTACATTCTCTGCTAATCTTCTGTCATTTCTGCTTTGCTCAGAGTAAATAGTTTAAGGAAGTATTCGTTAGGGTTGTGCGTTATGGCTTCAAAAATTATATCTCACTATTTTTCAGCCTGTTGACGATATTCGATATATATCTCGATAATTATGTATCTGCTCTGAAACGGCTCAGAGTTTTTTTTTTGTTTTTTTTTAATCGGAGGAAACATTTTCATGCATTTCAAAAAATACAAATCTATTTAAAAATAAAAAAGGCATGTTTCCCTACACTTTTGCACTAAATGAACACAAAGGATAATGAGATCTAATCATTGTCATTGATATGCACTTTTTTATTTATATTTGATATGCAATGATAGCTTAATAGCTTAATAAGAATTATTTACATTCATATATATTTACCAAAAATGTGCAAAATCCACTTATTTTCTGAAACTCTGGTTGAATATTGCATGAAACTAAATTATTACTGTGAGACCCAGTCAAGTATATTATTATAATACTGAATTATCGTTATTATTTTGAGTATTAGATTTGTTTTATTTAATAGTAATATATTTCTTTCCTATTTAATTCACGTTTACATGGAGCTTTTATTTTGACACTAAGAGTGCTCCGCATCTGGTGAAGAGCTGTTGTCCGCTCCTTTTCTGCTAGAGACCAATCCTATTGTTTACAAAACGTTCAGCGCATGCGCAGTACATGGTGGTAGAAAGCCGATTGACTGTTGTGTTAGATTTGACAGATAAAACGATTAAACGAAAGTACGACACAAAACCATCATAAATACACAAATATTCTTAGCTATACAGTTATTATAATGATACAAGTTAATAACACATCTATAATAATGTTTGTTGCAGAGCCGTGAGTTGAACTGATCTCAGTCCAGTCAGCTGTGTTGATGGCTTGATGCTACAGTCGTCTACGAGAACCCTCAAAATAATCTTTCAACAACGGGATCTGATAAAAGTTTGCTGTTTGTGGGCTGTTTCTGTCACCACTTCTGTGTGTGAAGCAAGTGGTGACTTTGCCAAAGGATTGGTCTATACTGTGCCGCCCTTGTAGATTTGTATAATAATTTGTAGCGGTTACTAAAGTTTGGAATTGCGCGAATGCTTGAACATTCAGGACTTTATTTCTTTCACAATGCATGTGATCTGCTCTAAAAACACGCATGAGTCCCGCACGTGCACAGAACAGCCCGTCACCCATTCAGAAGTGCACACAGACCATGTTTATCTGTCTTTTTAATTTTATAATCGCATATGCCATATTGCCATTTTGGTGTTATTTTGATTAATTGTGCTGCGCAGACGGATCGTGAAATTAGTCTACTGATGCGCTCTTTATGAAACTTAATGGCTAAATAAAAAGATTCGGCCATTACACCTCGGGATGTGAATGATTTTTTAAATACTTCGTCAATCAGAGTTTGCATACTGCGGTTTCCACATGAAGGCCCTTACGATGAAAACACGGACAGAATCACTGAATCCAGTCTTAAAATTGCATTAGCTATAAAACACGTAATGTGACGGAATTTGAAATATTTAAGATGAAAATTAAAGAGGGGTCTGGATATCTCAATGAGTACTGACGCTGACTATCACCCCTGGAGTCCCGAGTTTGAATCCAGGGTGTGCTGAGTGACTCCAGTCAGGTCTCCTAAGCAACCAAATTGGCCCGGTTGCTAGGGAGGGTAGAGTCACATGGGGTAACCTCCTCGTGGTCGTGATTAGTGGTGCTCGCTCTCAATGGGGCGTGTGGTAAGTTGTGTGTGGATCGTGGAGAGTAGCATGAGCCTCCACATGCTGTGAGTCTCCGCGGTGTCATGCACGACGAGTCACGTGATAAGATGCACGGATTGACGGTCTCAGAAGCGGAGGCAACTGAGACTTGTCCTCCACCACCCGGATTGAGGCGAGTCACTACGCCACCATGAGGACCTACTAAGTAGTGGGAATTGGGCATTCCAAATTGGGAGAAAATGAATGTCTGAATGCACAATTGATTAAATATAAATGGTGGTATGTCCCGTTGTGATTATTAAACTGCAAAAGGCTGTGATTTAATTACATAAATATATAATCTGCATGTGCTGCTCACTTCAAAATGACTGTGTGAAGCTCATACAAACACCTCATCCATAATCATCACGCACATTCTGTGTAGTAGATGACTGCGCTCTGAGGCGCACAGCACAGAACACATTTTTATTCTATTTAATTGCAGCTTTTTTAGGGGTTTACACTAAGCCATGTAGCGAACCGGTTATCCGGAGGAGAGAAACTACTGTTAAAAACACACAGAAATGACAAAATAAAAGCTTGATTTAAATGGGAAAATAAAGGGAATAAATATATTACTATTTTATAGTAATGTTTATGTAATTAAATAATAATAATAATAATAATAATAATAATGCATTAAAGTAATATCTCACATCTGTGATGTTCTGTTGTGACGCACTTCATTTGACATATCTCGTGTCATTTCAGATTTTGTATAAAAGCACTTAATCTGATAAACAAATAATGCAATGTTATGTTCAAAAATTAATTTAAAATAATTCTATTTTTATTTGATTAAAGTTTTGATAAATTTGTGTGACTAGACTTCATTTTGATGATAATGTTTAATTAAACTGTCAAATACACAATTCAGAGAAAAATAACCTTCCAGTAACCACAATATACATCATGACCTTTCATGTGTTTATGCATAAAACATCCTGGAAATGTCAAATTGTGCCTTGAAAAGAGTGGAAACCCTGGAAACCCAAAAGACAAACTAAGAAATTGCTCTCGGCACAAATACTGATTCTCTGAAAGCAAAACTGTGTTGTTGAGGTCAGACCGGTAAACACACACAAAAACACTGTTACCATGGATACCAGTCTGTCCTCAACACAGGTGTGTGAACGCCCGTCTGATTATTCCTCATTTCCTGTCCAGCAGGAAGTGTGTGTGGGTGTGATGGTCAGATGAGACTTTAAACACAGACTGTCATGAATGTTGAAGAAACATGAAACAAGTTAAATTTATACTACACAAATGTAAATGGTGTATATGTCTACATTTCTTAACAAAATTAAAATATGTAAAAACAAATGTACGGATGAAATAAACTCAAATATAAGAAAGTTTTGATTTGTTTCACATTTCTTCTTCACTACGTAATTCCCATACGTTTTGATAACTTTACTGTATTTCTAAAATGTGGAAAATAGTCGTAAAGAATGAGTAAATGTGTCCAAACTTTAAAATGCGAGTAAATTCTACATCAAATCAGAACTGACTGAACATACAGTTTGAACTCGTAATGTTTTTTTTAAGCTGTGTTAACACTTTACGCTTCATTCACTCCTATCCTCCTCTTTCCTGAACGCGGAAGTGTTCCACGGTTCGCCTGTTTTCAATTTACGGTCTCCGGTGTGGTTGTTCTCAGTCTGGATCGCTCGTTTCCACTATCGGGCCAAATGAGGGCGTGCTAGTGCGTGCCAGTTGCGTTCCCATTGCCACTTCTTGAGCTTCATCGTGCCTCCTCAGGGCTTTCTCTGGGCCAATGGCCTTTGGCCCGCTGATTACAAACAATGTGTTTGGCCCCAGTTGGCCAAATGAGGCCAATTGGGGATTGAGACGGGTTCAATGTCAAAGGCGGAGTTTCGCCGAACTTGCAGGTTGTGTATCCAGCACACAACGGTAGAGGTTCGGGAGAAATGAAAAAATTGCGGGCACAGGACAAATCCGTTAAAACGCACAATAGACAAAAAGTGGTGCCCAAAGAAAGAACTTTCCATGGTTGGAGATCACGGACGGTGTGCTGGGACATCGTCCCGCTGTTAGTGGAGAGACCACTCGGGAGCAACGAGTCTTAAATTCATCAGGTCATGGCATTAAATGTTGTATGAGGATGATTGTGTTCTTGTTGCGTTTAAGTAGGGTAACCAGACGTCCCGACAATTCTCTGAACAATGTAATTATGTCCCGGTTTCAGCTGGTGGCTCACTGATTTTTTTCTATTTACATTTAACACACTAATTTTCCTTCTCGCTATTGTGTTTGCTATCGTTCGCAGAGAAGAGAAGAAATTTCTGTGCGCCGCACGTTGATTTGACGAGACTTATTCTAGTTTTTCATCAAATCTGCTGAAATGTATCTGGTTACAATGGCAATAACGCCATGCGCTTGGCACACGCTGTTTATCGTCCTGTCAGTCAGTGCAAGTAGAAATGCACCAATAAAAAACGTTTTCAACAACGAGCTGAAAGAAGCCGATCCATTTCTTCGTGCAACACGTGAATATGTAAGCGAGTAATTTTCTGTCAGTTCATTTCCCCACGAGCACGGAGGTAAATCAGACAATGCCACATTCAGACAGATACTTTTTACATAGTACAAGCACTTATATGTCGAGATGTGGGGGTTTCGTTTTTAATTTTGTGATCAATGTGTACCTGACACACGTGTAATATGACATCATATGGATAGGATAGGCTACATGGAATTTGTACATTAAAAAAAAGCTCAAATGTGGTTAAATCT
>NC_059375.1:44554607-44564607 GCF_019703515.2 Myxocyprinus asiaticus
TATTGATCATCAAACCTGTAATGAGAAAGCACTGACCAATCACAGACTGACAACTGTAAATGAGAGGGCGGGGCTCCCCGATGCAATCATAAACCGATTTAAAATACAAAATCACAACACTGCCACCGTGATCAACACTTCTGAGGATGAACTTGTCACTGGATCTGACCCAGTTTGAGGCAGATCAACTACACACACATGACTGTGCAGTTATTTTAATGTTAGTCAGATGGTCACTTCCTGTCTCAGTGACCGGTTCATCTCCAGAATAAACTGCAGTGTGGACCAGACTTGATACTGATAGACAAGAGACTCATAAACAGATCACTGAGAATCACCCAATCAGCATGTTCACAAGCCGCCTTGTGTGTGTGTGTGTGTGTGTGTATTTGTATGTGTGTTTATGTTTGTATGTATGTGTGCGTGTGTATTTGTATGTGTGTGTGTGTGTGTGTGTGTGTGTGTATTTGTATGTGTGTGTGTGTACTTGTATGTGTGTTTGTGCGTGTGTGTTTGTATGTGTGCGTGTGTGTTTGTGTGTGTGCATGTGTGTATTTGTGTGTGTGTATTTGTATGTGTGTATTTTTGTATGTGTGCGTGTGTGTGTATTTTTGTATGTGCGTGTGTGTGTATTTGTATGTGTGTGTTTGTGTATGTGTGTGCGTATGTGTGTATTTGTATGCATGTGTGTGTATTTGTATGCGTGTGTTTGTGTATTTGTGTGTATGTATTTGTATGTGTGTGTGTTTGTGTATGTGTGTATTTGTATGTGTATGCGTGTGTGTGTTTGTATGTGTGTGTGTTTGTGTATGTGTGTGCATGTGTGTTTTGTGTATGTGTGTATTTGTATGTGTGTGCATGTGTGTGTGTATTTGTATGTGTGTGTGTTTGTATGTGTGTGTGTTTGTGTATGTGTGTATTTGTATGTGTGTTTGTTTGTGTGTGTGTGTGCACAATTTTTCACACTCAAATTTAAAATCTCACCGTTCACACATACTGTGGACTACTTGCAAAAAATGTGTCTAATTTTTTCAGAAATCCCACCAAATAAGAAAAAGACTCCAATCATTCATAAATAATATTGTATATGTTTCTAATTTTATAATAAAGTTTTTGAAAAAATTATATATTTTTTCATTTTTGTCCTAACTTTGTAAGCATGTAATTCTGGTTCTGTTCACTCTACATCACTTTGAATAGTCTCATTTTATTCCACTAGATGGCAGAAAGCACTAGATAAAATATATTTTCTCTATCACATTCCATCACAATATACAGATGTGAAATGTAGGTGGCGCTCTAACACATTTTATCCCTCACAGATGTGCTCGTCCATAGACATTCAGTCTAATTTTCAGTTCAAGCAACACCCTCATTATTTCATTGAATATCTCGGCCTCTGAGTGGACTAGAAGATCAATCTAGGTGTCATTAGAAAGCTGAGATCCTCCCCTTTGCACCATTGATTCATTAATAGTTGATAACACATGTTTCTGATAATTTGTTTTGTATGCTTTTCCTTCTGGATGGCATATTTTGTTCTGGACATCTAAGATATAACATTGGATTATTCACACAAGCAAACTCACAGACAAGTAAAAAATGGCTCATTTTTTAGAAAACTTCCTAAAATAAAAGCAGATATAAAGTTTTTGTCTATTTGGGGATTACAGCAGCAGTTATCAGTGCATAAAAGAGACATTTGTATTTGATGACTTACAGAAATCATATTTCACTTTGTGATTCTTTTGAAAATATTTTGAACTGTGGTATTAGTGCAACAAAATAAACTGTACAGTCACATTCCTGAGAATGAGAGCTTTCATTTGATATATGACTTGTCCATTTAGGTGCTATGTGAAGGACTTTTATTTTATATAAATATTTCTACCCCATTACCTCTAGGGGGCGCTAATTTTCAACACGAATGTTTCGAGGCCTTATTTTGTTATTTTAAGTAACATAAATGCAGAAGTGATGGTTATCTCTGAAAAGCTCAGCTTTCAAATGATACCTCATATGTCTGAGTTATGTTTACAGAGACTTTAATGTTTTAAGTGTAAACTGTTTTCGTGATATAGTGCCCCTCTTCGACCCACCTGCGGGTCCAGTGGAGTTAAGCCAGTTTTACCAATTTTAAAGAGCTCAAACACACGACTATAAATCAAAGAATTATTCTTAATTCATTTCTAAATATTCAAGTGCTCTGACCTCTGACCCCTCACCTCTAAATACTGTGTACATGACTGACAGAGATCAGCACATCACAGTTGTCTAAATGAATCGGAGCTCTTCTCTACACAAACCTTGTGTGTGTGTGTGTTCAGACGCTGTGTGTGTGTGTGTGTTTACATTGAGTGTTATCATGACGGGGAGGAACCCAACAGGAAATTCTGCCTCATTAGTGGCTGTGCGATTAAACGGCGTGAGATACGAGTCAGACTGAACTTCTTAAACTGATAATCCATCATAATTTACTCACCCTCATGTTGTTCTAAACCCGTATGAAACACAAAAGGAGATTTTAGGCCTCAGTCACTATTGACCTTCATTGAATGAACTGTTATAAGACCAACATTCTGATTAAAAGATGGCAAAATTGTCATTTGTGGTTGAACTTTTCCTGTAAGCCAGCATCTCTTAAACTAACATCAGTTAGTTTGTGCCAAAATACCATAGTTACTGCAATTACTGTTACTAGGCCTCCTATAAAACTTTAAATCTTTTCCTGACTAGTAAGCTGCCATCAGTTTTATGTGGTATCATTTTGTATTTTATTAAAAATAACTTCAGTAACTATGGTTGAAATGCTTGCGTAATATGATGCTTTCCAAACTGGATGTAATTGAGTTTTAGTTTCAACATTTTTTAGTTGATTTCTACAGTTTGAGAGTGTGCATGTTTGTATGTTCAGTTAAATTATTTTTTTCATCTTGTTAAGTCTGTGAAAGATTAATAATTGTTCAGCATATATACTGTAGTACATACAGCATATGGACGGTTCTGTGAGCGTGGGAGAACACACAATGACATATTTAAGTCCTGGACTGAGAAAGTTCAAGAACCGCTGCTGTGAGCGAATGATCTTTGACCTCACTGTATACTCTCTGGTGTAAATCACTCTGATCTCGAGCGCGTCTCTGTCTGTTGTGGTCATGGGAGTTTGTTTCATAGTGACACTAGTCATTACCTTCAGCCAATCAGAGCAGAGCGCCGGCGGTTTAGAGAAGCTAATGGTGCGAAACACTTCCTGCAAACGGCACGTCACACTGAACTCTCACATCACTGTTCTCAAATCAGTTCTAGAAACACAACTGTCATGAATTATAAAGATTATCATGACATCTCACATCAGATCAGAGGAAGGGGCGGGACTTAGAAGAGGTTAAGAGGATCTGATGATCATTTCCTGCTGGCCACAAAACGCACACACACACACACTAGAACAACAAACACAAACTTCATACAGACTCACTAAAACTCATTTGATTCTATTTCATTTCTATAGTGCTTTTTAAAATACAGTTCGTTTCAAATTGACATTCAGAGAGTTCTCAGAGGTCAAGGGTCAGGACAAGGTGTGTATGATGTTTGCAGTGCAGTTCACACAAACACACTCACCTGAATTTCCCGGTTCTGACTTGAACTCCCTTCATACCACAAAACTGAGCGCCACCGACATCATTCACCAGATCATCACCGATCATCACCACCTGACAGACAGACAGATATAGACAGACAGATACAGATAAACATACAAACAGATAGATATATACAGAGAGACAGACAGACAGATACAGACAGATAGACAAATACAGACAGACAGACAGATACATACAAACAGATTGACATAGATAGAGAGACATATACAGACAGACAGATATACAGACAGATAGATACATGCAAACAGACAGACAGATATAGACAGAGACAGACAGATAGACATACAAACAGATAGATATATACAGAGAGACAGATAGACAGATACATATATACAGACAGACAGAGACCAACAGACAGACAGACACAGACAGTAAGATAGAGACAGATAGACATACAGATACAGACAGACAGTAAGATACAGACAGATAGACATACAGATATACAGATACATACATACAGACAGACAGACAAATACAGACACAGACAGACAGATAGGCATATAAACAGATAGATATATACAGAGATAGACAGACAGATACATACATAGACAGACAGATAGACATACAAACAGATAGATATATACAGAGAGACAGATACATATATACCGACACAGATACAGACAGAGACCAACAGACAGACATAGACAGATACAGACAGAGAGAGACAGACAGTAAGATACAGACAGATAGACATACAGATACAGACAGATACATACATACAGAGACAGACAGATAGGCATACAAACAGATAGATATATACAGAGAGACAGACAGACAGATACATATATACAGATAGACAAATACAGACAGAAACAGACAGACAGAGAAATAGACAGATAGACATGTACAGACAGAGACAGATAGACATACAGATACAGACAGACAGACAGACAGACATATACAGAGAGACAGATAGACATACAGACAGATATAGACAGATAGACATATACAGACAGAGACAGATAGACATACAGATACAGACAGACAGACAGACATATACAGAGAGACAGATAGACATACAGACAGATATAGACAGATAGACATATATAGAGAGAGAGAGACAGACAGATAGATACAAACAGATAGATAGACATAAAGAGACAGACAGATACAGACAGACATATACAGAGAGACAGATAGACATACAGACAGATATAGACAGATAGACATATACAGACATAGACAAATATAGACAGATAGACACAAACAGATAGATAGACAAAGAGACAGACAGATACAGACAGACAGACATATACAGACAGAGACAGATAGACATACAGATACAGACAGACAGACAGACAGACATATACAGAGAGACAGATAGACATACAGACAGATATAGACAGATAGACATATACAGACATAGACAAATATAGACAGATAGACATATATAGAGAGAGAGAGACAGACAGATAGATACAAACAGATAGATAGACAAAGAGACAGACAGATACAGACAGACAGACATATACAGACAGACAGAGATACAGACAGACAAATACAGACAGACAGACAGATATAGACAGATAGACATATACAGACAGACATACAGACAGATAGACAAATATAGACAGATAGACATATAGAGACAGACATACAGACAGATAGACAAATATAGACAGATAGACATATACAGAGAGAGAGAGAGAGACAGATAGATAGACATATAGAGACAGACAGATACAGACAGACAGACAGATACAGACAGATATAGACATATACAGAGAGACAAATATAGACAAATATAGACAGAAACAGACAGACAGATACAGACAGATAGACATATACAGAGAGACAGACAGATAGATACAGACAGATAGATAGACATAAAGAGACAGACAGATACAGACAGACAGACAGAGATACAGACAGACAAATACAGACAGACAGACAGATATAGACAGATAGACATATACAGACAGACATACAGACAGATAGACAAATATAGACAGATAGACATATAGAGACAGACATACAGACAGATAGACAAATATAGACAGATAGACATATACAGAGAGAGAGAGAGAGACAGATAGATAGACATATAGAGACAGACAGATACAGACAGACAGACAGATATAGACATATACAGAGAGACAAATATAGACAAATATAGACAGAAACAGACAGACAGATACAGACAGATAGACAAATATAGACAGATAGACATATACAGAGAGACAGACAGATAGATACAGACAGATACAAACAGATAGATAGACATATAGAGACAGACATATACAGACAGACAGATAGACATACAGACAAATACAGACAGACAGACAGATATAGACAGATAGACATATACAGAGAGACAAATATAGACAGAAACAGACAGACAGATAGACAGATACAGACAGACAGATAGACAGATACAGACAGATAGACAAATACAGATAGACAAATATAGACAGATAGACATATACAGAGAGAGAGACAGACATAGAGACAGACAGATACACAGACAGACAGATAGACATATACAGAGAGAGAGACAGACATAGAGACAGACAGATACAGACAGACAGACAGATAGACATATACAGAGAGAGAGACAGACATAGAGACAGACAGATACACAGACAGACAGATAGACATATACAGAGAGAGAGACAGACATAGAGACAGACAGATACACAGACAGACAGATAGACATATACAGAGAGAGACAGACATATAGAGACAGACAGATACAGACAGAGATAAAGACAGACAGATGTGACTGTGCAGTAAAAGTGTTAGCACTACTTTTTCATTTTCATGATTTGTCTTTATTTTATAATCATATCCATTTTATCTGTCATTACTCTGTATCTTTTTATCTTCTTTCATTTACTTTGCACTATTTTCACTTAACACAGGTTAAGACAATATAAACGTACAAACATGTGTCCTGCAAATAAACCATATTAAATTGTGTGTGTTTGTGTGTCACCTCATGTGGTTGGAGGTTCATGTCGCTCAACACACTCTGGAAGAATCCTGGTGCTGGTTTACCGACGACCTCCGCTTCAATATCACACGCGTACTGAACACACACACACACCCTCATCATCTCAGGGTCTGTTATTCTGTGATAGTTCAGTGTTTTAGTCTTTATGATGAATGTTCATGTGTTCATGTGCGTCACATATTACTTCACTTCATTCACTCTCTTTACGTATAACAATGAGATTCAAACCACATTCACTGAGACTAAATCTGACAAGCGTGACCTTTGACCTGTAGTATTCACCTCCAAAGCTTTCATGAACACTCCCACATCCAGCTTCAGTCCGTCCGTCTCCTTATAGTAGCGTCTGAAACAAAACAAAATATGTGAAACTACACCTACTGTTTAAATCATTCATATAGTCATTATTTATTCACTTTTAAAGGAGTGATTTGTTCTGGAAACATTTAAAGCTGCAGTGTGTCACCAAATGGAATTGCAAAAAAACAGCAACAGTCTTCTATTGGTCAAACAAACAGATAGTCCCGCCCCAAAACTCACACTGAGTGTCAAACCGCTCCAACAAACAGAGCAATGTTTTGTGAGCGTCTTCAGGAGTCAAACTACCAATCAGAGACTCTGAACATTAAACTGAGATACGAGAAAGTATTTAAACAATTACACACAGCAGCTTCACCGATAAACACTGAACATGTTGATTCTGTCTGTCAGACGTGTGAGTGAATGTCCGTCTCACCCTCGACCCAGTGAAAAGAGAAGCGGCTTCTCCAGTCCAATCAGAACACGAAACGCTTCATTCAGATTCTGGTAGGAAAAGTTTTCTGCAGCGTCTCCGATTACAACACAGTTTGCAGAACTTCTATCAACACCGTCAAACTCTGGCAGCAGATCTGAGAAAACACACATACAACATTTGTGGTCTTCATTTATGTTGTTTCAAACCCATAAGACTCTCTTCCTTCTGTGGAACTTTCTAATAAACATCTACTTTTACATTCCACAGAAGAACGTCGTTTAGAACATTATGAACATGACAGAATCTTCATTATTCTCCTAGATATACTCCTGCAGGGACAGTCAGTGTGTGTGTGTGTGTGTGTGTGTGTGTGTGTGAGTGTGTGTGTGAGTGTGTGAGTCAGTGTGTGAGTGTGTGTGTGTGTGTGTGTGTGTGTGTCAGTGTATATGTGTGTGTGTGTGTGTGTGTGTGTGTGTGTGTGTCAGTGTATGTGTGTGTGTGTGTCAGTGTATGTGTGTGAGTGTGTGTGTGTGTGTGTGTGAGTGTGTGTGTGTGTGTGTGTCAGTGTATGTGTGTGTGTGTGTGTGTGTGTGTCAGTGTATGTGTGTGTGTGTGTGTGTGTGTGTGTCAGTGTATGTGTGTGTGTGTGTGTGTGTGTGTGTGTCAGTGTATGTGTGTGTGTGTGTGTGTGTGTGTGTGTCAGTGTATGTGTGTGAGTGTGTGTGTGAGTGTGTGTGTCAGTGTATGTGTGTGTGTGAGTGTGTGTGTGTGTATGTTTGTGTGAGTGTGTGTGTCAGTATATGTGTGTGTGTAAGTGTATGTTTGTGTGTGAGTGTATGTTTGTGTGTATGTCTGTGTGTGTGTGTGTGTGTAAGTGTGTGTGTCAGTGTATGTTTGTGTGTGAGTGTGTGTGTGTGTGTCAGTGTGTGTGTGTGTATGTTTGTGTGTGTGTCAGTGTATGTGTGTGAGTGTCAGTGTATGTTTGTGTGTGTGTAAGTGTGTGTCAGTGTATGTGATTGTGTGTAAGTGTGTGTGTATGTGTGAGTGTGAGTTTGTGTGTCAGTGTGTGTATCTGTGTGTTTGTGTCAGTGTGTGTGTGTGTTTGTCTGCCAGTGCGTGTGTGTTTGTGTGTGAGTGTCAGTGTATGTGTGTGAGTGTATGTGTGAGTGTGAGTCTGTGTGTCAGTGTGTGCGTGTATGTGTCAGTGTATGTGAGTGTGTGTAAGTGTGTGTGTATGTGTGAGTGTGAGTCTGTGTGTCAGTGTGTGCGTGTATCTGTGTGTGTGTGTGTGTGTTTGTGTCAGTGTGTGTGTGTGTGTGTGTGTAGTACCGTCGTGCACCAGCAGGTGTGGCTGTAGTCCTCTCTCTCTAAGGATGCGGATGAGCGCAGGCGCAGGTGAGAACACGTGACTCACGCTGATGTCAAAGCCCATGCGCTGCAACTTCTGCACAAACTTCTCACGCGTGTTTTGAGTCTCATTAGTGCAGAACCGAACGATTAGACCAGAATCCATTAACCTGATAAATGAGATGTCAGTGATTGTTTTTATTTCACTACTAGATAGTGTAGGAATGAAAAAATACAAATCGGCATAGATTTTTATCGATAACCGATAGTTCCAAAAAGCAAATATCGGCACAGATTAATCCGTAAAACCGATATATCAGTCCACCTCTTTATAAGAGTAGTATGGCAGTATTCCATTCTAAACTCAGCCACACCCATAATATTCTACACAGTGTGCTCAATGTTTACTGCATATGTAGAAGGCTGGGTCATCCAGATATTCTATGCACACTGAAACTGTATACTGCACAACATATGCATACTGCACACTCTAGAAATAGTAGAAGTACTTTGGTAGTATGCTATTCTGAACTTACAAACAGTTTATTACGCAAGAGTTCAATCAGTGCATGATTAAATGACTTCCCAAGTCATATGTTAATAAACGTGTTTATGAAATCAAACTAATATGCAACTAAGAGTAAGTGAAATGCACTAATTGTGTTTTAATTTTAACTTCATTTAAACTAATCATTCACGTCACCTCTTCACTGCTTGCACAGATCCGTGTATTGGTTGTCCTCCACCCTCTCCGCTGTCATACAGAACTCCACACATGTCTAAAATCACTCCTCTAACACTCTTCACACACTCCATACTACTGACTACAGCCATACTGATAACGCGTCTGCGCATGCGCACCGACCGGGGCTTCTGGGAGATGTAGTTCGTCTCTTCCTACAGGAAGTGCACGTTTTGATTTTTCAATTTAAAAGTGCTGTCAGATTATTTATTTACTCACTTTATTTGCATACTACACATGAAATGGCTATATTGCTTGAAATATATCAGTAAAATATATAGCCCGCCCCGTTTCAATCAATCAGAATAACATACTGTAGCAGAACTGCACAGATATGTTATCGGTTTATTATAAATATGGTACTTTGACTGTACTGAATGATTGTCATATTAATGTAGTACCACGGTATTTACGTGGTATGTCATGGCACTTTAAAGAATACCATTTGTATTGCCATATGTTAATAAACTCAGTACTGTGAGTGAAATGAGATGTGCTCCTCTATAATAAAGTATGAGAGTTGCATCACACTGAATAACTTGAACTCTATCACTGTACAC
>NC_059375.1:44569607-44599607 GCF_019703515.2 Myxocyprinus asiaticus
ATGCAAACTACTAAAGTCACTTTTTCTGAAGCTAATTTGCCCAAATTGTTTGGTAAAATGTTCTACAGTTTCCTTATTAAAAACACTTGAAAGGGTTACTTTGAGCTTAAACACTGAAAGGATATAATAAAGCTTTAAATACGATAACCAGATCAACTGATCAGAATTCAATACCAACTGTATTTATAATCATTCTTTATTTTAATGCAGTTTATTTCTGATTCTGTAAAGCACTTTGAACTGCACTTGATGTATGAAATGTGTTATGCAAATAAGATTTGTAGTTGTTTAATATTAATATTATGTGTTCTCGCTCCTGCAGCTGGGAACTTCTGGGGTCGAACAATGGCGGCGATCTCCAGCTCAACGGACCCCAGCAGTTACGAAGGGTTCGGCCCGTTCATGCCTGGATTTGAGCTCGTCCCATATAATGACATACCTGCATTGGAGGTACACACATCACACACACTGTTCATGGCTTAACCTGCAGAGTCACTTATTTAACCAGCTGAACCACTTTCATCATGTCAGACTCACACTGATGTAATACTGTAAACTGACTCGTGTGTGTGTGTGTGTGTGTGTGTATGCGTGTCTGTCTGTGTCTGTGTGTGTGTTTGTACGTGTGTGTGTGTGTGTCTGTGTCTGTGTTTGTACGTGTGTGTGTGTGTGTGTCTCTCTCTGTGTTTGTACGTGTGTGTGTCTGTGTGTGTGTTTGTGTGTGTCTGTGTGTGTGTTTGTGTGTGTGTGTGTGTGTGTGTCTGTGTTTGTACGTGTGTGTGTGTGTGTGTGTGTCTGTGTCTGTGTTTGTATGTGTGTGTGTCTGTGTTTGTATGTGTGTGTGTCTGTGTTTGTATGTGTATGTGTGTGTGTGTGTGTGTGTGTGCACGTGCAGAAAGCGTTGCAGGATCCGAATGTGGCAGCATTCATGGTGGAGCCCATTCAGGGTGAGGCGGGTGTCGTGGTTCCTGATCCAGGTTACCTCACCAAAGTCAGAGAACTCTGTACTAAACACAGTGTAGGTACTACAGTCACATACAAACACACACACATACACAGACACAACACACGTTCACACACACAGACACAGCACACACACACACATACACATACAGACACATACACACACACAGACACAACACATACACACAGACACAACACACATAAACAGACACAACACACACACACACACATACACAGACACAACACACACACACACACATACACAGACACAACACACACAGACACAGACACAACACACATACACAGACACACACACACACACACAGACACACACAGACACAACACACACAGTTTGTCAAACCAATGAGACCTGACAGCACAAAATGAATAAAGCTCATGTCACAGATGACACACTTGTGTTTGAAGACAGCTGTACAGAACACAGTTAAATGCAGCGATCTTTAGACACGATTTTAAAGTTTCAAACAACTTTTAACTTGACATGTTGTCCTCAAACACACTGTTTATAGCACAAGACATAAATGTTTTAAATATCGCAGATGGAGCGCGTCCTGTGAGAGATTGCAGAACTTAATTAATAACACACTTATGTTCAATAATAAAGAAATTAAACAAACTAAATATCGATTTTTGTGTTGTCTAATCAATGCTCTCTGTCACAATGATGTATTTGAATGATCTGAATGAATATATTTATAATTATTGAAATGATATATTACATTCTTTTTCTAAATAAATATTGATTAAGCAATTAATGTGATTAATTAATCATCACATCACATAATTCATTTGATTAAAAAAGTTTAATTGATTGACAGCTGTAGTTGAGATTAAAGCTGGATGATATGGCAACAGAAATGATATCTATATATCTATTGATGAAATTCAGTATATCTCAATGATTATGTGTTTGCTCATAAAAATGATTTTTATTTCATCCAAACAGCTATTAAAGATAAATGAACACAAGGAAGAATATTGAATCGTTTTCATTTAATATTTGTACTACAATTACACTCACTTTAGTTTTTTTGGAACGCAGTTGAATGATTAAATAATTATAAATATTTATATTGAAATAATAAAATGTGTATATAATAAAAAATTATAATTCAGATAATGAAAATACATTATTGGAGCAGAGGACAATACAAAATTACCTTTATAATCCAATTTATTGTTTATTTGCAGATTACTGAACATAAGTCAATCATTGGCCTACAGTTCACAGCAATCTATTTTCCAACTGAATTCATCAATCAGTCCGAGATTTATTATAAGAGCTTATTTATGGACACGTCAATGTACACCTGCGGTTTATTAATCACAAATGTCAGAATTATGATTTTGATGTTATTTTGATTTATTGGGAAGGATTGTGACATCACTTTAATGATGCACTCTCTAGGAAACATAGGAGACAAATAAAAAGTGCAGAAAACTGATTGAATTTAATATCCTTAATATATTGCCCAACCCTATTTGAAAGTGAACTCAATTTATTCTGTGTGTGCGTCTGTGTGTGTGTGTGTGCATCTGTGTGTGCATCTGTGTCTGTCTGTGTGTGTGTGCGCGTCTGTGTGCGTCTGCGTGTGTGTGTGTGTGTGTGCGTCTGTGTGTGTGTGTGTGTGTGTGCGTCTGCGTGTGTGTGTGTGTGTGTGCGTGTGCGTGCGTGTCTGTGCATGTGTGTGCGTCTGTGTGTGTGTGTGTGTGTATGTGTGTGTGTGTGTATGTGTGTCTGTCTGTGTGTGCGTCTGTGTGTGTGTGCGTCTGTGTGTGCATCTGTGTGCGTCTGTGTGTGTGTGCGCGTCTGTGTGCGTCTGTGTGTGTGTGTGTGCGTCTGTGTGTGTGTGTGTGTGCGTCTGTGTGTGCATCTGTGTCTGTCTGTGCGTGTGTGCGTGCGTGTCTGTGCATGTGTGTGCGTCTGTGTGTGTCTGTCTGTGCGTCTGTGCGTGTGTGTGCATGTGTGTGTGTGTGTGTGTGTGTGTCTGTCTGTGTGTGTGTGTGTGTGCGCGCGTGCACGCGTGTGTGTGCGTCTGTGTCTGTGTGTTTGTGTGTGTTGCAGGTTCTGTTCATTGCTGACGAGGTTCAGACGGGTTTGGCTCGTACAGGTCGTCGTCTGGCTGTTGATCATGAAGCTGTAAGACCTGATATAGTGGTGCTGGGAAAAGCTCTATCAGGAGGAGTGTATCCTGTGAGTACACTACACACACACGCACATAATATTTACCATAACCCCCCACAACCTCCGCACAAACCTGTTGACATGATCAGATTTAAAGCGAAACATGATTTGGCTGATCTTTTTTAATGAAAACTATTTTTTTAAATAGTGAGGACGGATCGCAAGTTGCTGTTCAACAGCTGTCACTGTATTAGTGATTGACTGGTGTGTGTGTGTGTGTGTGTGTGTGTGTGTTTCAGGTATCTGCTGTGTTGTGTGATGATGAAGTGATGTTGACCATTAAACCAGGAGAACACGGATCAACATACGGAGGAAACCCTCTCGCCTGCAGAGTCGCTGTCGCCGCCCTGGAGGTCAGTGTGTGTGTTTCTGTCACTGTGAGTTCAAGTGTGTCCTGAATGAACACTTGTTGTGTGTCGGGACTCTTCAGGTTCTGGAGGAAGAGAATCTGGCGGAGAACGCAGAGCGGATGGGTCAGATCCTCCGAGCGGAACTCAACAAACTGCCGCGAGAGGTTGTGAGCGTCGTGAGAGGGAAAGGACTCCTGAACGCCATCGTCATCAAAGAGACTAAAGGTTTGTGTCACTGTTGGCTTCACAGTTTCAGTTCATGTAGATGATCTGCTGCTTCATTCTTAGTGACTGTAAAGCCACTCACAGTATCATCCGCTTGTAATCTTCTGAACTCTCACAGATTATGACGCTTGGAAGGTGTGTCTGCGTCTACGTGACAACGGGCTGCTGGCCAAGCCTACTCATGGTGACATCATCAGATTTGCCCCGCCCCTCGTGATAAAAGAAGACGAGATCAGAGAGTGTGTTGACATCATCAGCAGAACCATCATGTCGTTCTGAAGTAACTGCTGCAGTGTGTTAGTTCATAAAGCCATGAACATGTTACATTACACACACACTCTTGTGAAAGTTATTGTCATTATTTGTATTAGTGACATTTCTCTGCTGAAATATAGTTATAAACAGTTACATGTTTGTGAAGGGAAATTCTGTGACGTTTACAGTTCATTTTCTTCAAAGGAAAAATAATGAAGTCATATTTTAAACAAATATTTTAAATTCTCGTTTTTCCAGAAATGTAATATTATTTGATGCACTTTAACAGCAGTCGTGTGTTTTACAACCTAGACATGATTAAAATTGTATTGTGTGTAATGTTTGCGCTTTTCAAACAAATTCTGCTGCGTATATTTACTATTATTTTAAATTATATTTTAAAGACAACTCCACCCATTTTGAAACAAAGGGTGAAACATCGTTGAGGAGAGACTGAAGACATTCGCAGACGATGAGAGAGTTTGTCATGTTGAGGATTGTGTGTTTATGTTTTTCTCATTTGACAAATGTTCTGTAAAATGATTCATGAATGTTAAATGAGTGTGTGTGTGTGTGTGTGTGTGTGTGTGTGTTTGCTCACACATCACAGATGATATTTGACGTTTGTTGTCAAATAAATGTTCAGTCTACTGACAGACTTTGTGAAATTCTTTTGACAGTTTGATTAGATAAACATGTAAACATTGATTGTATCATTATTTACTTTGACATTTGGCCTTCGTACGTTTGATGGTTATCAGAGCAAGATGATCTTGTGCTGTACTGTCCACTCGATGACATCACACACACTGAATAAACATGATGCATTCACTTTCATGATCGTTATTTTTAGATTTGTGTTATTCTATATAAAGGCAACAGACAGACAGAGATCAGACAGGTTTATTTCGTTATTTTGTCTGTTTAGGGTGCACACTGTCTTGCCCAGCTAACATTTTTACGTGCTCTCTTAGTTCACCAGGAAAGTTTTCTTTATGGAAATAGAACATTCCCTGCAGGTTTGAAGAACGTTCCACTAACGTCTTATTAACGTTCTTCTAACCTCTTACATACTGATATCCTTTCTGCAACACTGCTGTACGCCAATAAATCTACAATCAATGTCGTGTTCTGATCCATTGTTTAATTAATAATTATTCAAATAAATTAAACTCATCATCACATATAATCTGGAGTGATGGATTAATTCATATCCATCCATCCACCTTTTTTTTACTCGTTTATCCTATGTAGGGTCGTGGCCTGTCCCAGCTACCTCCAGCCGAATTAAGGCAGGGAAACACCTTGAACCTGTGGATTAAGTAAGATGTAATTCTTCCATTAATGTGTAAGAATTTTTAAAACATGTATTTTTTTATCAAAATACAAGGGGGGATGGCAGAGGGGTGTATTTAGACCTTTTTTATTTTATTTATTTATCTATATGAGCTTGAGCTTGAAAATTGACTTTTTTTTTAAACTTTTCTTAAGAATATTTCCTCAAATACTGAACTAATCCTCATAAATTATATTTGAAAGCTTAAAGTCTCAGGAATCAAACTGTGCTGTTCATTTAAAAAAACAAAAATAAAACAGATGAAATTACAAGTATAAACACTAGATGGCTGCAGTGAGCTACTTATTCATCCCTGAAGAGAAGATGATTTCTAGATTTTGTCACAAGTTCTGCATTTAGATATATAGTTAATCATTATCAAAGACTACTTTTGTCAAAGTTTAGCATTTTGTTTTGAGGTTATTTTTGTCAGTTTTAGCATACCTGAAATGAGTAGATTAACAGGTAATAACCTAATTTATCCCTGGTTGTAACAAGATGAATGTGTGTGTCAGCATTGTAGATGTGTTATGGTCTCACCAATTCATTGTGGTGTGTGTGTTCTGCATTGGCTGATTTTTTATTTTATTTTATTTTTATTTTTTTTTTGACAAATAAAAAAAAAAAAAAATGTGTTTTATAGTCTGACCAGTTCAGTTTTGTGTGTGTGTGTGTGTGTGTGTGTGTGTGTTTGTGTGTTTGTGTTTTGCAATCTTGATATTTTGTAGTCTCCTAAATGTTAGGAGGGCAAGACAGTGTCCCCACTCGGGGGCAACACTACGTGCTGAGATGTTGCGTAGAGGCACTGCTTCCGTATATCGCGTATATTGCGTACCCAGACCCCTTCATGTCTGTTTGTTTTTTCTGCATTGTGGCTGTTTTTTTATTTTATTTTATATAATAAATAATGGAAAAAAATCTGTAATTTTTAGTGTTGCCCATTCATTTCCTATGGCGGTCACTTTTGACCGAGAACAGTACAAGTGTAACTTTTTTTTTTTCTACCACTTGGACTGATCAAATACACTCCAATTTCTTTATGTGTTCAGATATCAAATTGACAAAATGTCACCAAGTCTCGTACCCATCAGATAAAGGAAACCAGTTTTATTGAAGAAACAAAATAGATTTTGGTCAAAAATGACCGAACAGTACATGAGGGTTAAAAGGCAAACATCTGAGTCATTTTTAGCACTGAAGTGTACGGTGTAGCGGATACACCTTCTCTTTGTATTCAAAATGTCTCTGTTACACTCCTACAACATGTTCTTTTTGATTATATGAGTCATATCAAATCAGTAACATATATATTTAATCTCACATCTATAACTAATAATTTACTGAGGATATAGATAACCGAATGTCAGTCAGTGAGTGAGTGTCCATGAGTGTGCAGATTTCTATAGAGGAATGGGCTATTTGCACAAGACGCCATGTTTGATTTCTGGTTTAGAGAGTATGCGCATTGCCACTTCCGGTTTCGTTAGGCGCCAGTCTAGAGACTGCTGAAAATGGCATTTTATATGAGGTGTTTACAGAAAGGGATTTAAAATGTATTGTAGCATCACAATGAAGACACAGGAGGCCGATCTAGGTCCCCCTCGTGCTGCCAAAACAGTGCCAACCCGCATCTCAGAACAGCATTCAGAGATGATATTCTTCTCACAATTGTACAGAGTGGTTATCTGAGTTACCGTAGACTTTATCAGTTCAAACCAGTCTGGCCATTCTCTGTTGATCGATCTCATCAACAAGGTGTTTCCATCCACAGAACTGCCGCTCACTTGATGTTTTTTGTTTTTGGCACCATTCTGAGTAAATTCTAGAGACTGTTGTGTGTGAAAATCCCAGAAATACTCAAACCCGCCCATCTGGCACCAACAATCATCCATGCGATTATCTAATCAGCCAATCGTGTGTCAGCAGTGCAGTGCATAAAATCATCCAGATACGGGTCAGGAGCTTCAGTTAATGTTCACATCAACCATCAGAATTGGGAAAAAATTTGATCTCAGTGATTTGGAGCGTGGCATGATTGTTGGTGCCAGATGGGCTGGTTTGAGTATTTCTGTAACTGCTGATACATTTCACAGCGTCCCATGTGACAAGTCATTTTCATTTGTATAGTGCTTTTCACAACAGCTTTACAAAAAATGATGCTGTAACAGAAAATTATGGTTTTAATGTCTGAAATGTCTTAAAGTCACCATTGTGTGGGGACCAGTTCCCCTCTGGCTAAATAGCACGAATAAAGTGCCAATAATATATATCCATCCTGTCCATCCTGAATTAACTGTGGAAGTGCACACAGATGCATTGTCCTTTGTTATTTGGCTGGTGAAGTCATGAGCTGGCATTCATTTATTGTCTATGTATTCCATTTTAAGAGAGTCTAGTCCATCCTTTGACCAAGATTGGGCGTCATAAAAAAGGAGACTATTTAGCTCGAGACGGAGCACTTGTATTAAAATTAATTTGAAAAATTGGAAAACCAAAATAGCAGATATAGAAAAGGAAGTCCCGCCTTAGAGGTAAAAGAGCCAATCACATCTTAGATAAAGACATGGCCTGTCAATCAACTTGAGAACGCACATGCGTATTAGCTGAACCAGCCTGATAATTACACCTTGTCCTAACCAGACACGACGCGATAAGAGTCTAGCGACAGGCAATCTGTCTGTCCACACCAGGCGTGACGCGACACTGTCATATTCACACACTAAAATGAGGATAATTGACAAAATTTAGAAAACAGAGCAATCACAGACGGAACAGTATGTTACTTTACATATCACATCCTTATTCAGTCTGTTAAGATTGTTTATGTTCACGTGGTCCTCCGGTTGTTATTTTGCCGATCTCCACATGACAGACAAGCAGAGAGAAAGTCAGAATGATCCGGTATGTCTCCCCACTGCCATTCTGAATCAGTGTGTGTGTGTGTGACAGAGCTCCGGCTGAAGAGAGCGTGACCTCAAGCACAACATTCGATAGGTGTGTGACACCCTCGTCCAAAATCAAGTTGTTCTGAACCAGCTATTAAGATGCCGGCTTTAATATACTGTAATAAGTATAATTTTAGACCTATTTGTTGACTGTGCTGCAGAAATAAAAACCATTCCAAAAATAGAAAGCCCTGTTGCTGTTACCTGTCGTGTGTCACAGCTGGTTAGAACAAAAACTGATTAAAGCCCCGTTCACACTGTCAGCGATTTTGTCGCTAGATGTCGCTAGTCTCTGTATTTCTTTTCGCTAGTGGGTGTTCCTACTGCCATTGGCATAGATCTTGTCGGGCCATTAGAACAGACTCCATCGCTTTGCATTAGTTCTGGTGGATTATGCAACGCGATAAACGGAAGTAGTGCCTCTACGCAACATCTCAGCACGTAGTGTTGCCCCCGAGTGGGGACACTGTCTTGCCCAGCTAACATTTTTACGTGCTCTCAGCACATAGTGTTGCCCCCGAGTGGGGATTCCAAAGGAAATCCTCACTGATCAAGGTACAACTTTCATGTCACGTACACTTCGCGAACTATATGAATTATTAGGTATAAAATCAATTCGTACCAGCGTTTATCACCTGCAAACCGATGGTTTGGTCGAACGATTTAATAAGACCTTAAAAAACATGATTTGTAAGTTTGTACACGAAGATGCGAAAAACTGGGATAACTGGCTCGAACCCCTGCTGTTTGCAGTACGAGAGGTCCCGCAAGCATCCACCGGGCTTTCCCCGTTTCAGCTACATATGGGCGCCGGCTGCACGGCGTGCTTGACATCATACGGGAAGCTTGGGAGGAAGGATCTTCGAATAGTAAAAATCTAATTCAATACATTCTTGACCTTAGAGCAAAACTCCACACTTTGGGGCAGGTAACACAGGAGAATTTGCTCCAAGCGCAAGAACGTCAACGTTGACTGTACGACAGGTGCACTCGACTACGGGAATTCGCACAGGGAGATAAAGTGCTTGTATTGCTGCCCACTTCAAGCTCCAAATGACTTGCCAAGTGGCAAGGACCCTTTGAGGTCACACAATGAGTCGTAGATCTCGATTATGAGGTTAGGCGAACAGATATGGGAGGGGCACGTCAAACCTACCACCTCAACCTCCTCAAACCATGGAGGGAGGCGGTACCTGTACCCTTGGCGATGGTAGTTCCAGAGAGGGCGGAGCTCGGGCCGGAGGTATCTCCCAAATCAAGTTCGTTCACCCCAGTCCCTTGCGGAGACCACTACGCACTGTCGCAGCTTACAGATATTGCCAGATTGCAAGCGGAATTCGCGGACATGTTTTCACCCCTACCCGGTCGCACGAACCTTATAGAGCACCATATCGAGACCACCCCGGGGGTGGTGGTTCGTAGCCGCCCCTATTGTCTTCCCGAACACAAGAAAAATATTGTTCAGGAAGAATTAGAGGCAATGCTCGAAATGGGCGTAATACAAGAGTCACACAGCGATTGGGCCAGGCCGGTAGTTCTGGTACCGAAGAGCGATGGCTCGGTCCGCTTCTGTGTTGACTACCGGAAAGTGAACGCAGTGTCCAAATTTGACGCTTATCCAATGCCGCAAATTGACGAGTTACTCGATCGGTTGGACGCGGCTCAATTTTACTTGATGCTGGACTTAAAGAAGGGTTATTGGCAGATCCCTTTAACTCCAATGTCCCGAGAAAAAATGGCTTTTTCCACACTGTTCGGATTACACCAATTTGTGACTCTTCCGTTCAGTTTGTTCGGACCCCGGCCACATTTCAGCGCCTTATGGACAAGATCCTCAGACCGCACATGGCATATGCCGCCGCATATCTAGATGACATCATCATTTACAGTAATGATTGGCAGCGGCATATGCAACATCTGAGGGCTGTCCTGAGAGCGCTGAGACAGGCGGGACTCACGGCCAACCCGAAGAAATGTGCAATTGGGCAGGTGAAAATTAGGTATCTGGGGTTCCACTTGGGTCACGGGCAGGTGTATCCACAGGTTGACAAAGCTGCAGTGATCGTGGCCTGCCCGGCACCCAAGACCAAAAAGGGGGTAAGGCAGTTTTTAGGGCTGGCTGGCTACTACCAAAGGTTTGTGCTTAGTTATTCTGATGTCACCAGCACGCTGACTGACCTTACTTAAAAGGGGGCTCCCGATCCGGTCTAGAGTCGTGCTAACAGGCCTTCCTTAAGGTAAAGTCCGCACTGTGTGGGGGGCCGCTTTTACATGCACCTGATTTCTCTCTCCCCTTTATTTTGCAGACTGATGCATCTGAAAGGGGGCTGGGCGCAGTGCTCTCGCAGGAGGTGGGAGGGGAGGAACAGCCAGTGCAATTTATTAGTCGCAAGCTCTCCTTCAGGGAGACAAAATATAGTACCATCGAGAAGGAGTGTCTTGCGATTAAGTGGGCTGTTCTGACCCTCCGCTACTACCTGCTGGGGCGGGCCTTCACCCTCTGTTCTGATCACGCTCCTCTGCAGTGGCTCCACCGCATGAAGGATACTAATGCGCGGATCACCCATTGGTATCTGGCTCTCCAGCCCTTTAAGTTCAAGGTGATCCACAGACCGGGGGGAGCAGATGGTTGTGGCTGACTATCTCTCCAGAAATGGGGAGGGAGTAGGCAGGCTGGATGTTGCCCCGGCCTGAGTCAGTGGTGGGGGCATGTGGCATGGTGGGCGTGGTCATGTGTCAGTCTGCGGGAGAGGGAGAGTGGTAAGGCTCGTCACCTGGCTCATAATTATCTCTAACACCTGTCTCTCATTATAGTGATGGCGGAGGGAGAATTAAAAGGCACGCCAAAGCATCAGAGAGAGAAAGAGTGTCCAGAAAGCATGACAGCCCTGAACCGAGAGAGAGAGTGTGTATGTTTATGATTTGGAATGCTTTCAGTTATTTAAAAAAACGATTCCTTTGTTATTGACATTTACCCTCGATTGTGTGTGGTTAAGAAAGAGAATAAAATGACTGACGTTGAACCTGCTTCGTTGTCTCCTGATTCCTCCATTGCCCCAAACAAAGATCCTTTTACAGAAACCTTTTATTGCGTCACGATGTTGCGTTGCTTCTGGTTAGGACACGGTGTTAGCATTTTTAAGCATGATCTGAGCTAAAGATGCTCAATTTATGATATATTTAACTAAATATATTGTTATCAGATTTTACTGCTGATTTTAAATATGTTCTTTGATCCTAATCTTGACCAACCGTTTTGGAGATTTCAATCTTTCCCCATATAAGTAGATATGAGCTGTACTTCTATCCATAAAAAATATCTTCTTGGGAGCGTTCACAAGATGACGCTGAGAGGGCTGATTTGACTTGCCAAAATAAAGGATGTTCCAACTAATACGGGACAGTTGGCATGCCTGTTTCTTGTGTCGTGTTTTTTTTTTTTTTTTTTACAGGTTGATTTTCAAATGTTAAGTAGGCCTACTACTTGGCAAAACAAATACAAAAAAACTTTCATTTGTGATTTAACTTGTTGCCAGGAAAAGTGCTTCCATTGAGAAAGTACAACACATATCAGCATGGAAAGACACACAGGAGAATCTGATCAGTTTGTTCAACTGACTGTGTCTCATAATAAATGCTGCATGTCTTTATAGATTGAGAATACATCCACATTTATTCAGCAGCTCTGGTTTCAGAACTGTCCTGCAGGAAAAACTGTTTGTTTAGTTTTCTTGTCTTCTGCTGGTTTTAATCAGAAAAGAAATGAAACCACTATACAGAGAGAGATTCACATCCAGAGAGACTCCAGAGCTTGTGTTTTTCCACTGAACTCACTTGGCACAACGTTGGAATTTGTGTGAGTTATTTCCATACAGATCATTTGCTTACAGTGCACAGTCTACATACTACATACTGTCACAACAGTAAGAGTATTATGGTAGTATGCTCTTCTGAACATTGCCTTTGAATGTCATTGTAAGAAAAAAATAAACAGTCCAGGCGTCGATCTTGAAGTGAAAATGATTAAGTGCTGTAAGCGATTTTTTTCATGGAAAGGAATGCAAAAAAAGTTCCTACTCTCTGAAAGATTTGAATGAAATAAGTGTCGTGAGATATCTCACCGGTCTCTGTGACAGCTCTAGATTCTGTAAACAACAAACAAAAATGTGTCTGCGGTCTCTGACGATTTCTGCCTGTCAATCATTTTGCACATTCTCATAGAATTGTAGTTGCAGTGAATTATTGAGGCATGATGCCATTTTTATGCCATGTTGTTCATAACAGTTGTCAGCTGAGGGCGCTATTTTGTTACTGTTGTGTTTGACAACCATGGGATGATGGTCTCCTGCTTGTCGGTCTCTACGGTATCTTTGATGTGAGGGGTTTTGGAAATGGGGGCGTGGCTAATTCAACAGCTCAGCTCATGGAAATTCCAGAACGGCAAAATCACTTCCTGCACCTTTAAGTCTTTATTGCAGTTACACAGTGACAAAATACATGAAGCATTTAGGATTTGGCGGAGTCAAAATGGAATACCTTACATTCTAAACTCAAACCTTTATGTTGTTTTTAAAACAGTTTGCCAGCCTCAGTGTAAATGAGTCTACGCTTTCAATGTCAATGAAGTCATGCTACAAATGTACATTGGCTTGAGTTGAATTCACATAGAAGCAGACTGTATTTTCTTACACACATGACAGGAAGTGAATATGACACACACATCCCGTCATTTTTATCAGATGGGAAACTATAAATCTGCTTAACAAGGCAAAACCTGCAACAGGATAATCCTCACAGAGCTCCAGAACAAGGAAACTGTGAGAAACATCTGACCAGTGGCTACATTTACATGCACACTCATAATGCGATTACAATGCAGATAAACTGTTGATTATGTAAACAGAATACTGCGATTATAATATTTTGATTATGCTAATAATCAGAGTAATTATAATCGCAGAAAGATATGTGGAGTATTCTACTTTAATAGCTTTATACATGCATGAAAACACTTCAGTCGCATTTCTTCCACTCTGACCAAAGTGCGCCTACGCCAGTCCTGCAGATAGATGACGTTACTCCAGTGATGCCAGAGTTTTCAAGAGAAACAAGCAACTTGGGCTGGAAAAACAAGCCCAAAATAAATGACCCTTAGTTGTGGGTAGGGTTAGGGTTATCATTGTGGGTTGCCTTGTTTCACTCACTAATCCAGTTTATGATGTGAAGTGCGAATATGCGTGTATGCACGAGATCGCGAGAGCTGCACGTGTCGCTTTGTACACTTCCACTGATTGACACGTCTGATGTAGAGTGCGGCTTAAACAGTAAATGGTGATATTTGACAGCTGCTTTTAGTGGTGTTTTTTTTTTATTTTTTATTATCCCCTTTTTCTCCCCAATTTGGAATGCCCAGTTCCCAATGTGCTCTAAGTCCTTATGGTGGCGTAGTGACTCGCCTCAATCCGGGTGGTGGAGGACGAATCTCATTTGCCTCCACGTCTGAGACCGTCAATCCGCGCATCTTATCATGTGGCTTGTTGAGCGCGTTAACGCGGAGACGTAGCGCGTGTGGAGGCTTCATGCTATTCTCCGCGGCATCTACACACAACTCACCACACACCCCACCGAGAGCGAGAACCACATTATAGCAACCACGAGGAGGTTACCCCATGTGACTCTACCCTCCCTAGCAACCGGGCCAATTTGGTTGCTTAGGAGACCTGGCTGGAGTCCCTCAGCATGCCCTGGATTCGAGCTTGCACTCCAGGGGTGGTAGTCAGCGTCAATACTCGCTGAGCAACCCAGGCCCCCGTGACTGCCCATATTTGCAAGCGACTTTCTGAAAAAACAAGCCCAAAGTCACTTATAATAAGTGGAATTGGCAACTATGCGTTACACTCGAGCACAGGGTCGTTAACATCGCGAAACATAAACTGCACTTCTCGGCTTTGAAACGGCAGTTTTCCAGCAGTGGTGCTCCCACTGAATGTCCAATGCAGTCTGAATTGATAAAAAGACCATACACCGCAAAATAATAGCAAGGAAACTCGTCTTTCAAATCAGTTTGTCCCTTGTGGGCAGAACACAACACCATCCAGCTCGTGTATTACAATTCACAAACAAATGACTCTTAAAAATGATTCTTTTTAATGAATCAAAACAGACACTGCATCCAGTGTAGTCGAAACTGACTCATATAAACCGGTTCTTTTAAGAAATCATTCAAAAAGACTCACAAACTGACTCATTTTCCTTATGCCAAGTATTTAAAGATACATATTTGCAACAAGTCAAATCACATTTCTCAGCGAATAATCACAGTATTGGCAAGTGTCACGTTTATGTGATTTGTTCTTGTTTTCATGTCTTTTATTTTAAAGTTTTGTTCCTGTTCAGGTCATGTGATTTTCTGTTTCCTCATGTGTTCCTGGTCATGTGATATCCTGTTCCCCTCCATGTTCATGTGTCTTGTTTTCATTGGTTCATTGTCTTATTATTGGTTCAGTCTTGTGATTGGTTGTTTTGTTTACTTGTTGTTTACTCTTGTCAGAGTAACAATGCAACATTGTTTGTGTACGTCGTGTTATTGTTCCGCCAAGTCAAGTCAAGTCAAGTCCATGTTTATGTTTTGTTTTTTAGTCAGGTTAAATTAAGTCTATGTTTATGTTTAGTTCAGGTTTGGATGTACGGTTTTTTGGATTTCAGTTATGTAAATAAACTGCACTTGGGTTCTTCACATCCTCAACATCTTGTCTTCATTGTGCCAAGTGAGTTTAGTGGAAACCTGACCTCATAAGATGAACCAGCGTCCCACGTCTATGTTTGGAGATGTGTAGTGTAGATGTTTGAATGAAGTTGTCATGATTGACAGGTGAGCTGTGGCTCCTCCCCCTTCACTAACCGACCAATGAGCACGGATGGCGGCGCGCGCAGGTGTTGTGAGGGCGCATGGCTGATTTTCTCCAGCAGAATGAAGATGAAGTGCGTGAATTCTCTGGTATGATGAAGTTTAAGCGGGAACCTGAATCTGATCATATCGGTGAGTAATCGATGGATTGATTTATTAATTGACTGATCTCGCAGCTGGATGTGAAGCACATTTATAGTCAGAAGCACGTGATTCATCACTGTGATGGAAGTTTGTTTGAAACACATGAATATAAATGTGATTTTAATTTGTGTAAGAGATCCAAACAGATTCAATATCAGTCAATAGATCAGAATGTTATGATGATGTTAATGTTGTTGTGTTGTGTGTTTATAAAAGACAGATGAATATGTTTATCTTGTCTTTAAGGAATAGTTCACCCTAAAATAAAAATTCTGTCATAATGTACTCACCCTTATGTCGCTCCAAACCCAAAAGTATCATAAAAGTAGTCCATGTGACTCGTGTGTCATGTGAGATCTCATAGTTTTTAGTGTTAAATAACTCAAGTTCTCGTGTGAACATTGAGAACGAGCTTTTTATATAGCACTCATGAAGTGCAACAGACGTTAACAATTTAATTGAAAAATTATTTAAATTCAGGGTTGTTTTCACTAAGATCTATCATATGGTTTCAGAAGACTTGGAATATGTTCTCAGGGACATCAAACGATTACAGCACATCTCGTTTTGTGTTCCACAGTAGAAAGAAAGTCATACAGGTTTAGAAAAATATGAGGGTGAGTAAATAATGACGGAACTATTCCTTGAACTTGTGTTTTTTCACTTATTTGTCATGACCGATTCAGTTTCTGATTAAATTCCTTCCACAGTGATTTTTGGGCATGTGCATTTTCTAGGAATGGGACGATATGGTTATTTCACGATTCGATATAATCTTGATTCAATGTAATAACACTTAAATTACAAAATATGACAGAATAATTTTTTTTTTTTTTTTTTTTAATAATTATATTTATTTATCACACATTATACATTTGCACATATACAGTGAAATTCTTTTTTTCACATATCCCAGCTAAGCTGGGGTCAGAGTGCAGGGTCAGCCATGATATGGCACTCCTGGAGCAGATAGGGTCAAGGGCCTTGCTCAAGGGCCCAACAGTGGCATCTTGGCGGTGCTGGGGCTTGAACCCCCGACCTTCTGATTAGTAACCCAGAGCCTTAACCACTGAGCCACCACTGCCCCTGAAAATAGGGGTGCACCGATCAAAAACTTTTTATGTGTTTTGGCTGTTCGTTTACACAGCGACGTTTTGGAGCCTGAAAACGCAAACTTTTGAAAATGGGTTTCAAAGTGCAAGTTTTAGAAAATGATGCCGTTATCGTCATGCATATTACGTGTTCAGTCTATAGGCATGCGCGCGAGTACTTCAAAACAACACGCGAGACATTCAAAACTACAATGGTGGATTACAGGACTGTGTTTGTGATGCTCAAGATTTTGAGTTTATTGACGCTTCTCCAGCAAAATGTAGATTTACTGCATCATTACTACGACCAGTGATCGCCATCTTCATTGTTTGTATTCACCGCTCTGTGGAAGAATGCTTATGTGCGCAGGCGCGTAGTGTTTCTTTACAAAGTGACATCGCCAACTACTGGCCTGGCATGCATAATACAGCATTTGTAGTCCTTTTCGCAGATCTGTGTGAACGGGGATCATTTTTGACAACGTTGTCATCTGTACGCGAAACTTTTCAAAAACGCAAAGGAAAAACGTTTCTGTTTTTAGTACATCGTTGTCATGTAAACGTACCCTAAATCGACCATTTTTCATCTTAAAGACCCCCTCCAGTGAAAATCAAGTTTTTAACCTTGTTTACATGTCCATATGGTGTTTTTTTATGCTAGAAGACATACCATGTGTGAAATCAGCAGTCAACACCATGGCTGAGCGTTTTCGCCTTGGAACTTCAGTGTACCAAAGACAATCTCAAAAACACGGATTCAGACAGCCAGCGTTTCATACGTCACAAACCTAAGGAACCAATCCCGTCAACTTGCGGGGTGGGGCATTCCGTATCTATAGCATACGGTATGGCGAAGCAAGGGGTATCAGGAGAAGCCAGGTGTAGCTACGTATCGGTATTTTGCAAGACATGTTCTGTTTTCAGATGCAAAGTTGCGAAAGGACAAATAGTGAGCTTTCATGTATTACCAAAGGATCTGAAAATCCAAGATAAATGGGTGCAGTTTATTTGGAAAAATTGTAATGTCCCAGCAAAACTTCCAGAGAAAGCTCGTGTTTGCAGTAGTCATTTTCCAGAGAACTGTTTTGAGAATTTGACCCCAAAACAGATGGGTTTTGCCACTAAACTAATATTGAAGCCCAACGTGGTTCCATCAGTTTATGCTGGGCACACAGCGAGTACGAGCCAACATGTTGGTCAACCGGTAAGTTTCTTTTTCTTGTGTTTTATCCGTTGATTGTGTCCAGCAAATCTGCAGTGTCCTGTATAAAGTTAGCCAACGTTCGCATGCCAAGTTACATGATGATTCATGTCAGATGCTGACAGGAAATGTTATATGGCATGGGTATGATGACGAAGAAAGTTACGGCAAACGTTACTCAAAACATATTGTATATTACAATGTTAGTTATGATGAACTTTATGTCTTTCTCCAGAGAACAAGGTTTGTCCAACATTAGCAACACACTATTAGCTATTTGATAACGTAGTCAAGCCAAAGGATCATGTTATCTATAACCGTTACGTAACTTACGTTTCTAACGTTGTAGAGAGCGATACATAAAATACATTACCATTGTGATACATCGACGTGTAGGCGACCCTGTATAATTCGCTCTTCTTCAGAATCAGTTTCCGGTTTGAACATATATATAGCTGAATTACTCCAATATTACCACTTGCCACTGTGTAGCATTTAGTGCTTTTACAGTGAACAAAGTTGAAGGTGAGCGGTACAGGGGTGAGTGGAGATGGAGGCGGGGCTCATTTGCATATTCATAGATCCACGCATACTAAATGAGGCAAAGGTGTAGAGTTATATCTAAGCCATTTTAGGGCATGAAGGGATTATTTTCATGAAATAAAATCTTTTAAATATGTAATTTTGATTAACAAAGATAAGATTTTAGGGGTTAAACCAGTGATTGGAGAGGGACTTTAAATCCATGATCGGCGATCGAGCCTAGATTCAGGGCTGATCTTTTTTTGCAGCACACATACACTACTACTCTAATGAATGAGCGCTTGCTCAGCCTTGAAGCAAACATTGTGGCCTCTGGAGGGTGAGCTGGTAGCAATTCATTTTTTTTCTTTCTCCCTTTTTCTCCCCAATGTGGAATGCCCCATTCCCAATGCGCTCTTAAGTCCTCGTGGTGGCGTAGTGACTGAATCCGGGTGGCGGAGGACGAATCTCAGTTGCCTCCGCGTCTGAGATCGTCAATCCGCGCATCTTATCACGTGACTTGTTGAGCGGAGATGTAGCGTGTGTGGAGGCTTCATGCTATTCTCCGCGACATCCACGCACAACACACCACACCACACGCCCCACCGACAGCGAGAACCACATTATAGCGACCACGAGGAGGTTACCCCATGTGACTGTACCCTAACTGTAGATGTTGATCACAATGCCACTAATAACAGATATAACTGTTTAACCTTAAATAACGGCACCGCGTCTTCACGCATTTGCTTAATAATTAGTGATTTGTATTGCAACAAAACGGCAAAGGCGGTAAACAGATCATAAATACTAATGATTCAGGAGCAGTTTTGGAGCTAGTAATAGACAACTTTCTTATTTTTGAATGTATCTCTGCTGTGTGTGATGCTCTCATGGTTTTTACTGCTTGCCAGTATGTCACAATGACCTTTTGATATTGACAACAGAACTATTCATAACTGTTTCAAAACATATAAATGTTAGCATTTCACAATTAATGTAATTTAACTGCGTGTGGCATAAACATAACTGCAGAATATAACTTGCAAAAGTGTGCCTAAGGGCACTTAGTGTTAAAAAAAAATCGGTGACCGTCATCGGCCTCAAATGTCCTGATCGGTGCACCACTAACAGAATTCTTTTTTTTTTTTTTTTAAGCAAAATGCTCAATATAATTACTCATCAAAATAAAGTTCTTTAATACACAATATAAATGATCAAAGTTTAAAAGATAAGAGTTTCTCTATAAGAAAATATCACAAACAAATAGTGAGATACATTCCCACTGATCAGGTGCAGGACAAACAACAGAACTGAACAGAACCGGTCCTGAAAAACTGTGTGAAAGTGTATATTTATATTTTAATTATTTGTTTGTCATCATTATAATAATCAAAATTTAACTTTGTAAAAATATAAAAATCTTCACATTAATTTTATATCATAAAATTGTATATATAATAATATGTGCTATCATTGTTTGAAATAATGTGTACAATTTACAAGTAATAACATTGAGTTTACGTTCATTTGTATAAGAAACACTAAAAAAGTTACTGTCACTTTAAGAGTTCAATGAGAACGGTTTCTTTAGCGCATCCATGCTGCCTGAGATTAAAATGTATATTTTTTTCTATTTTTTTTTATCTGACTGTAAAGAACAGAAAAGATATTAAGACACATTATTTTTTTGATTAACATTTTTTTTGTTATTGATTCAACCATTAAATATATACATAGCAGAACACACATATACAGAATCAATATACAACACCCACTACCCCCCCCCCCACCCCAATCACTCACCCGACCCCCAACAACACCCCAGTGGTCACACAACCATAGACACACAACAAAAATTAATTAATTAATTAATAAAAAAATAAAATAAAATAAAACAAATCACACATAAAACCCCTACACCTCTCTCTCCACTGTCCCTCCCTGAGAGCCCTCCAAAAAAGACAGATATCTGCCCCACTTCTTCTCAAACATGTCCAGACTCCCCAGTCTTTTGGATACCCGCTCCTCAAGAGCTGCCACTCTGGCCATCTCTGAACACCACTCCTGAAAATGGGGCGCTCCAGCCGACTTCCAACTCCTCAAAATGATCTCTCTGACGATCATAATACTAGACAGGACCCAGTTTTTCACGTGCTTATTCTCCATATTAATGACTGCCCCATCTCCCAAGATACAGAGTCTGGGGCAAAATAAAATTTGAGAGGCCAAAACCTCGCACATAAAACTCTGAATCCTCATCCAAAATTCCTACATCTTAACACATCCCCAAAAGACATGGGTTGTGTCTCCATCTTCTAATTGACATCACCAGCAGGTGGGTGTGTCTTTAAGACCAAGCCTATGCAATCTAGAGGGGGTCCAGCAGACTCTATGTAAAATCTTAAATTGCATGAGGCGCACCCTTGCGTCTCTGGATGCAGATTTGACATTTTTTAGAATCCCAGCCCACTGTCCCTCCTCCAATACCAAATCTAGATCTTTCTGCCATAATCTCTTAAGAGAAGTTAAAGTTCCGTCTCCCATACTTTGAATTAGTAGGGAGTAATCACCTCTCCCAGAGTATCTGCCGAGTATCTGGACACTTTTGTCCATACCGAGTTCAAGTGCGAGATAACGGGATGTACTTTAGCTTCTCCGATTAATTTGATAGAAAGGCTCTGCAGTGGCGAAATAGGGGCAAGAACTTCCTGTTCTATACAGAACCAGGGAGGGGCTGTCTCAGGTGGAAGCGACAAATGAGCCAAATGTCTGAGACCGAATGCATAATAATAAAATAAAATCTTGGGTAGGCCTAGCCCACCTTTTTCAATCGGCCTATGTAACTTACTGAAATGTAATCTGGGTCGTTTACCATTCCAAATTAAGGACTTCGCTATGCTATCAAATTGCTTGAAATAAGAGAGGGGGACATCTACAGGGAGAGACTGCAGTAAGTAATTGAATTTTGGAATACAATTCATTTTAATAACATTAACCTTCCCAATCATCGATAAATGTAATGAAGCCCACCTGTCCACATCGCTCAAAAAACGTTTTATTAAGGGGTCAAAATTAACTCTAACTAAATCACACAAATTTGCTGGAAATAAAATACCCAAATACTTAATGCCCTGTTTGGCCACTGGAAAGCGCCCGGCTGGAAAGCTGTTATTGGACAGTACGCTGTCAGAGCCAAAGCTTCGGATTTAGACCAATTAACTCTGTATCCTGAAAACTTAGAAAAGGAATTAATAATTCTGTGGAGGCAAGGCATACATCTACTGGGGTCAGAGACAAATAATAGAATATCATCTGCGTAAAGCAAGAGTTTATGTGCCATACCTCCCACCACCACCCCTGGAAAATCATCCTCCTTTCTTATCGCGGCTGCTAATGGTTCCAGGGCAAGACAGAACAATAATGGGGAAAGAGGGCAACCCTGCCAGGTGCCCCTATCCAGAGTCAAATAATCTGAAATTAGTCCATTTGTTTGTACCGCCGCTACTGGGTGTCTATAAAGTAACTTAATCCATCCAATAAATGTACTCCCGAACCCATATATTTCCAAAACCTTAAAAAGATAATCCCATTCTACCATATCAAACGCATTTTCGGCATCAAGTGAGATGGCAGCGACCAGAGATTGATCATTCACTACTGACCACATGATATTGGTCTCAAGAATACAATTCTTTGGACTCAAGATGGCGCCGAGTATGGCTGTTGCGTTGCGAGCTCCGACACAACATGGCAGTGTTTTGTTTGTTTTGTTCACAATTCTTATGTTTTTTGTCTTGGACGTTGTCTGCCTTATTGTCTACGACAGACAAACACATTTGGACATTGGTTCAGCAATTTCACACCGAAAACCGGACTTCAAATTCCTCAATGCCGACCCGCTGTTTACAAACACGCAAGCGGAGCCCTTTGTCTGGGCAGCACGGCCGCGGAAACGCAGGAGGAAAAGGGGAAACAGAGCCGGCGTTCTCATCAGAGTAAGACGCTGCGCAAATCGACCCCCGCTACCCAGTATTCTTCTGGCAAATGTGCAGTCTCTGGATAACAAGCTCTGCGAGCTGAAAGCGTGGATCTCTTTCCAACGAGAGACGAGGGACTGCTGCATTATCTGCCTAACAGAAACTTGGATGTCTGCGGAGATTCCAGACTCAGCCATTGAACCCGCGGTGTTCTCCGTGCACCGAGCGGACAGAGCGAAAGACCTCTCAGGTAAAAGCAGAGGTGGTGGTGTATGTTTCATGATCGACAGATCCTGGTGTGATCACAGGAACGTACATTCTATCAAGTCTTTCTGCTCTCCTGATCTGGAATTTCTCATGCTTCTGTGTCGACTATTCTGGCTACCGAGGGAATTCACAGCAGTCATTATCACAACTGTGTACATCCCCCCACAAGCCGACACAGACCGGCACTCAAGGAACTGTATGGGATTATAAGTGAGCAGGAAACCGCGCACCCTGAGGCTGTGGTCATTGTGACAGTGGACTTTAATAAAGCCAGTTTCAAATCAGTCGCACCAAAATACCACCAGCACTAGTTTCAACACACGAGGGGACCGGGTTTTGGACCATTGCTACTCTCCCTTCCGGGATGGCTACAAATCCCTCCCCCGCCCACCATTTAGCAAATCGGACCACTCTTCCATTCTGCTTCTGCCCGCTTACAGGCAGAAACTGAAACAGGAAGCACCCACTCTCAGAACGATCCAGTGCTGGTCGGACCAATCAGATTCTACGCTACAAGACTGTTTTGATCACGCGGACTGGGAGATGTTCCGGTCCGCCTCTGATGACGACATCGAGCTTTACGCTGATAGCGTAATGTGTTTCATCAAAAAGTGCATGGAGGACGTCGTTCCGACCAGAACAACACGGATCTATCCGAACAATAAGCCATGGTTAAATAGCGATGTTCACTTAATGTGCGGACTTCCGCTTTCAATTCTGGGAACGCAGAGGAGCATAAACAAGCCAGTTATGCACTCCGCAAAACTATCATTTGTATATTGAGTGTAATTATGTGTATATTAGACTTTAAATTGTACTGTGTAAATCTGATGTTTATTGTAAATTGGTATATGTCTCATCACTGTCATGACTGCTATGTTGATCGGAACTGCACCCAAGAATTTCACACACCATTGCACTTGTGTATATGGCTGTGTGACAATAAAAGTGATTTGATTTGATTTGATATTGTTGAGACGCCTAATGTTATCAGAAGAGCTACGGCCCCGAATAAACCCCACCTGATCTATATGTATAAGTGAAGTCATTACTTAATCGATTAGCAAACATTTTTGACAAAATTTTTACATCTAACTGGATCAGGGAAGTTAGACGGTAACTTTTACACTCGCTTGGATCTTTGTCCTTTTTAAGAATCAGACTGATCCGGGCTTGTGTCATGGTTGGAGGAAGCTTTCCATTCTTTAATGATTCTGTATAAACTTCTAACAAAAGTGGAGTCAGTTCTGTAGCATAGGATCTAAAAAATTCAGCAACAAAACCATCTGGACCCAGAGATTTGCCTGTAGGTAAGGCCTTAATAACCTTGTCAAGCTCCTCCAAGGTTATCTCAGAATCAAGACAATTTCTTTGTTCAGTCGTCAGTTTAGGAAGATCTAATGGTTCCACAAAGTTTCTAACATCTTCATCAGTAGATGAAGACGTGGAACTATAAAGATCAAGATAGAATTCTTTAAAAGCATTATTAATATCAATGGCCGAGGTAAATATTTCACCACCAGCAGATTTCACTGAGGGAATGATAGAAAGAGACTCTCTCTGATTTATATATCTAGCCAAAAGCTTCCCTGCTTTGTCCCCTGACTCAAAGTATAACTGTCTTGCCCTGACTAACCAAAACTCCACCTTCCGCAACAAAATAGCATTATATCTGTATTTCAATCTAGTCAATTCTCTGAGGCCATCAGACGACATTCTGCACTTCAACTCTGCCTCGGTACTTTTAATATTCCCTTCCAACTCCACGAGTTCTTGTGCTTTGGATTTTTTGATGAATGAGGCATACTGTATGATCCGACCCCTAAGAACCGCCTTAAGTGCCTCCCAAGCCACACCCACAGAGGATACTGAGGACCAGTTGGTCTCCATATAAACATTGATTTCAGTCTTTAACATTTGTTGGAATTCAGGATTTTGCAGCAGGGATACATTAAAATGCCAACTATATGATTTCCTTTTCTCTGTATATGGCAACACCTCTTAACTCACCAGGGCATGATCTGAGACTAAGATATTTCCAATTGAGCAATCAACAACAGATGGAATGAGGGATTTAGATATAAAAAAAAAAGTCTATTCTAGAATAAATCTTATGGACTGATGGAAAAAATGTATAGTCCCTACCAGATGGGTTCAGAAATCTCCAAATATCCGCAAGACCAAGATTTTTACACATCCTGTGAAGCATCAATGTTGCTCTAGGAGGTTTACACACTTTTGCTTCACTATGATCAAGAACTGAGTCCATCAAAAGATTAAAGTCTCCTCCCAATATTATATCATGAGGGGTGCCAGCGGTTTGCAACATCCCTTCAAGATCTATAAAAAAGCCCTGATCATCAGCGTTAGGTGCGTAAATATTAGCCAAAATCAACATTGCCTCTGAGTTTCTGCTAAAACTATAATGACTCTTCCTAATTTATCTTTGATCTGTTTGAGACATTTGAATTGTAAATGTTTATTTACCAATATAATGACTCCCCTGATCTTACTTCAGCCAGCACTAAAGAAAACATGTCCACCCCATATCTTCCCAAATTTGTCAGCTTCCTGCAGGGAGAGATGTGTTTCTTGAGGAAACACAATATCATATTTCTTACGTTTACAAAAGTAATAACTAAATTACAAAAGTAATAACCTTCCTTCTTTTTATGAGGTGCCCCAACCCATTTACATTCCATGTGGAAAGAGACAATCCACTCATATTAACATTTGACATTTTGATATAATAAAAATAAATAAATTGTGTGTCAAAAACAAGATTATACAGACCACATTCCCCATTAATGGCACAACTTTGCCATCGGATAGCTCAAGTCTGGTGCTTCTATAAAAATTTTGTAAGGCAAAATTACATAACAGAAAATACTTTGTAAAACAGACCCCAGCCAACAGGCAGAATAACAGAAAAAACATGTAGACTCATTCACAGAACCGTCTCGAAGGTGTGTTCCTCCACAAAATAAACTCCAGCTGATATTAAGCTGTTCAGTTTTCTCGGACAGACAAACAAATGTTCAGTGAGCTGGCTGTTATGAGTTCAGCAGATGACATAATCATTCCAATGTCCCGTAAAAATACTCAACAAAATAGACTCCAGCAGCAGGAGGAATAAGCACAGAGAACAAACAGATTTATCCACAGCTGTTCCAAAGGAGTGTTATTCAACAGAACAAGCTCCAGCCGCTAGGCGGAGCCAGCACGAAATACAAAACCGGCATCCCGGTTCCTCGGATGATCAAGAGCCAAACTAACGGGGAGGCCGCAAAAAAAAAAAGAAAGAAAAGAAAAATACACCATAACTTACTCAGCCTGTCAACTTTATAAAAGACATCCTTTATGTGAGCATGTAGATATTTTGCGGTCATCCATAGTGTCCACTCTCGATCTGGCCGGAAACATCAGTGTAGAAAAGATCTTCCATCAATGCAAAAGTTTCTTTGAGTCATGCCACAAAACAAACTCCAGCCGCTAGGCGGAGCCAGCGCAAAAAGAAACAAAAATGGCGCCCAGCTTCTCAGATAATACAGTCCCTGAACCGCGAGTCAGTCCAATAATATAAGAAACATCAAATGGCTTACTCCAATGTATTTATAAAGGAGAGTGCCCATTTTGGACAAGTAAATACTTTGCGACCATTCTTCGTTTCTATTCTCCGTTTGGCCGGAAACATCAGAGCAAACAAGATCTTTTTCTGATGTAAGAGTTTATTGCATTCCTTGAACCGATCGTGTTTCTCTCTTGTCGAGTTCGCAAAGTCCGGGAACAAGAAAATATTGTGATTCTTCCAAGAAAGCTTCCCTTTGCTCCTCGCCTGGCGCAACACGAGATCTTTATCGGATGATCTCAGAAATTTGGCCAGAATGCATCGGGGCCTGTCTCCCTCAGCAGATCTGTGAGCTGGCACTCTGTGAGCTCGCTCGATTTCCAGCTTCTGGCCTGTTATGTCGAGCAGACTCAGGAAGAGCTCGTTCAGGAATTTCACCATATCTCTGCCCTCTTCATGCTCAGGAATTCCAACAAAATGTCATTCCTTCGGCTCATATTTTCAAAATATTCCAGTTTTTCCTAAATTAATTCTAAATCTGTTTTGGACGCAGGCGGATTAGCGGTTAATTCCCTTTCCGATGACTCAAGATAATCGATTCGTTTTTCACTTCTGTCACTCTTGTAAACAACTCGGAGAATTTTGTTTCCATCGCCGTAATTGATCGACGTATTACAGCGAGATCTTCCAAGTCAGCAAGAACCTTCGTCAACATCACCGACATGTTGGACAACTGACGCTGAATATCTTCACCCGACATGCCGTCCAAATCGTGTCTCCGGTCCGCAGTCCCGTCAGAGGCCTCAGCTTGAACACGGAAGTGTCTTTTAATGTCTCCAGAGTCTGAGGATTTTGACTTCTTTGCCATGTTTACCTCAAAGATCAAGTATGTAATTGGGTGTATCGAATCTAACCAGATTATAACATGAAAATAATTTAAAAACTAGCAAACTTCGCAGAGCTCGTGTCTCACACGTCTGCTCCCCGGAAACCCATTAAGACACATTATTTAATGAAAGTGGAGTCGCCTCATCTTTGATGGACACACATTACATGGAGGATCTGTTTTAATTTCAAGCACTTTTCATCAAAACAAGGAGATTTTCCAGGTATTCCAGTTCTTACATTTCTAACAGATAAATTCAAGCACTTTAATGATCTTGTGTGAACGCTGTAAATGGTGTAGAATAAAGCGCAGTAGAGAGAGATTATGATGTTTGACGGGTCGTTTCATTTATGATCACATGGACAGAAAACAATGTTGTACATTTTGAAATATTGAGTTATGCCACAATATGGTTTGTCATTTTTTGGGTTTGCGATATATCGAAATTCGCTATATCGTTCCATCCCTAGCATTTTCGAATTATTTTTTAGTTGAGTACTTTAATTCTCAAAAAACGGTTAGTCGATTACTTGTAAATTAAATTGTAGGTTAAAAACAACATTCCAAGAACGGTTTAAAAATAAGGTAACATTAACGAACTATGCTTTTCTTTTGGGAAAAAAAAATGAAATAAACATTATAAAAAAAAGATTTAAAAGTCAAAAACATTTGGACTCATCCAGAGCAAAGAAACAGAGAGCCTGTTTAAATACAGTATGCTGATATCTCGCAAAAATCAACTTGACAATGCAAGAAAATCACGTTTACATGAGATGTAAAATAATCGCGTTATTCTTTGCTTTTGACGTCAAACCATGAAGAGGCATACGCACAACACATGCGGACATCGGATAGACCGGTAAGAACGCCGTTAAAGATGTTTACATGCAACACAAAAACAGTGTAATGGGCAAAAATTTACCCATGTTGTTTGATTTATTCTTAAGCCGTTATGACCGAAAAAGGAAAGCTTTTTAAGCATAATCAGTACAAGAACATGCATGTAAACGAAACCAACACTGACGTCATTAGGGTAATGCACATACAGGTATATAAACGCTGAGTCTACGTAAAATCCATCACATTTTTATCATTTCACATGTTATTATAAAAAAAGAGAGAGATTTAACGCACATACGCACGTACTGCTCCGATAAGCTTCAGAGTTTCTTGTACCGCTTTACAGTTTCTTTCCACCATTAAAGCAGATCCTCATTTGCTGGTTTGCATGACTCCAACAAGAACTGAATATCAAGAGTGTACAATTCAATAAAAATCCAAATATTACATTGCTAGTGCTACACTAGGCCATCATATCATCTTCTCTTATCCAACAGCTTGACGACACACATCCACAGCGCCCCTACAGTGGACTCGATATTAACTGCGAGATTTAATGGGAGATTCAGAGGGAAAGTACAGTATTCAGTGCTGCTCACAGCAGACAAATGCACAAAGAAAAATCAATCTGTGATATTCAAGTAGCGTTTTTAATAGTCAACTAGCTGATTCAGAACGAGTACTCGATTAGTCGACTAGTCAATTACTCTTGCACATCCCTAATGATTTTACCATCATTTACTGTAAAAACAAACAAACCCACTACACTCACAGTTCTGTGTGAGGAAATGCAGCATGCAGACACACAGAGGTCATGAAGGTCAAACAGAAGATCTGACACAGCACTACAGGTGTCATGAGTTGAACTTCTGCAGATGAGTTTATTGAGGTGCTGAAAGTGTGTTTAGTCTGTAGTTACATCACTGCAAACACACAGCTCATGTGCTTTAATGTAAACAAGGTTTGAATCTGTGAATCTGCAGCACTTGTGTGTGAGAATGGTATAAAATAGCATACTTTCATACCACTCGTACTATGTCTGCAGTATATACTTTCTGTATAAACAGAACATCCTGTCTAGGTTTTGAAACAGGAATGCTATGATGATGCCTTGAATACTGTCTAAGTAAGCAGCTCACTGGGATTTGGACCAGAGAACTCGCAGTTCAGACTCCTGATGTGGGCCAGATTTCAACTATTTACAGTTTTTCTTTCTTTAAAATATACAAAAACCTTCCTCTGAATGTTACAGATGTTATTTGACATGGTTATAAAGTGAGTTTAGAATCACAGCTGTAACGTGTGTTTGTGATTGACAGCAGATAACCCTAACTCTCCAGTTAAATGACAGCTGTCAATCACCCGTCGGACTGTTTCCCTTTAAAACTTGCACGCTGAACATGTTTCTGTAAATGGAGCTGATTTTTATCCATTTGTGTAGTTTAATTTCTCTTGTAGAACAATGAACAAACAGATCCAGCAGCTCTTAAACAGATTTGAGACGATTTCGATCGGAGATGCCCAAACCAGTGCCCGCGGGTCAAAGTTGGCACGTGATAACCGTGACTAGAGGAAAAAATAAAATTAAATGCTATTGATGCAGATTTTTATTGCATTAATATAGCAGATTGCAGAGTAATGCAAATCATAAAGAAGGGGAACCAGGGCAACTTTCATATTTTAATATAATACAGTTTGCAGGGCCTGAAATTCGGCGCAGGATTGCGACTATTGCGCACAATAGTTTTTGTCACCTTTCATATGTTGGCGCTCCTTCGTTAGTCATATATAATGAGGCACATCTGCAAACTTTGTGTACCAGCTGCATGATGAAGAGAGACACCTGTTACATCTCTCATCTCTCCTGCTACAATTACCAAATGCTACAATGTAATTAATAATTAATAATAATATTAACAAAAATAATATCTGGATGTGTTAAATAGCCTTGATGTTAAATAAAACATTATTAAAGATACAGTAATCATTTTACATTAAGCACAGTATGAATCATATCTCTGACTAATGTTCATTGTTAAATGTTTATTTTTATATCTCTTGTGTGTCGGTGCATTAGATTTGTTGGCTGTTAATTTAATACCCAGAAATATTTGAATGAGAAAGAACATTTTGTTTCAGTAACAGTGCACATTATGCAGTGCAGAGGTCTTGCACTTTTGTAATTATTGAAACATGCTTTTTTAAAATTGAATTGTTTAAATGAAAGTATTTGACATAAAAGGATGACAGAGTCATTTTATAAGGCTAGAAAAAAGAATACATTTGTAAAGGTAAAAAATGCCCCTGTTATGAT
>NC_059375.1:44604607-44627107 GCF_019703515.2 Myxocyprinus asiaticus
GACATGCTACTTAATATAATTAATTGCATATATATAAATATTTGCAGAGAAGGACCCCTAAATAACAATAACTTGATATATAATGATTAAATAATTATAAATAGCCTATTTATATTTAAGTAATTAAAAATATAATATATGGGGGTCTGGGTATCTCAGCGAGTATTGACACTGACTATCACACCTGGAGTCACGAGTTTGAATCCAGGGTGTGCTGAGTGACTCCAGCCAGGTCTCCTAAGCAACCAAATTGGCCCGGTTGCTAGGGAGGGTAGAGTCACACGGGGTAACCTCCTCGTGGTCACTATAATGTGGTTCTTGCTCTTGGTGGGGTGTGTGGTGAGTTGTGTGTGGATGCCGCGGAGAATAGCGTGAAGCCTCCACACGCGCTACATCTCCACGGTAACGCGCTCAACAAGTCACGCGATAAGATGCGCGGATTGACGGTCTCAGATGCGGAGGCAACTGAGATTCGTCCTCCACCACCCGGATTGAGGCGAGTCACTACACCACCACGAGGACTTTTTAATTAAGCAAAACCTTTGAGATTTCGTTTCATCATTTTATCACTGCACAGAAATGGAGTAAGCGTGTGTCTCCTCTGTCACTGTGTGTCATTAACACTGCGTGGCCAGGAACATTTGCCATTTCACGAGCTCTTTACGTTCACTGTCAAAGTTTATATTTGTTTGTTGGTATGAGCCTCAGCTGACGGCGCATGGCAAGCCACGAGTGTCAGAATTATGCGATACGTTTACATCTAAAACGCCCTATTTTACAGTGTTCTAAACAAACATAACGCCATAAAATACGCCATTGCAAGACTCTGTTTTCCACCTGTAAAAATGGGGAGTTCCCCTATAATCTGCCTTGTCTCCTCCCATGTTAGTGACCCCCACCTGCCCTCAACAAAAATGATGTACATTGCTCCATTAATGTATGAACAGAAATCAATAACAAATCTGACATTCAAAAGAAAAAGGAGTGGAGAAAGAGCGGGAGGTAGCAGACAATTTATGAGTTTTTACACAAGAAAAGTGAGCCATACATGCTTAGGTGAATATTTGTTTGATATCCATGTAAACATGGTCCAGAATTAATAACTGCATGCGCCAAATGCGAGAGAAAATGCTGTTCTTTAAACAGTGAACAACAATCAGATGCTCGCTTAATAAAGTGACGTGCAACATGTGCCGCACCTCACGCATCTACAGTATAAACATATTTGACTTCAGTGCAGAATTGACCATCAGATGACCAGCGGGCAGTGGTAGCTCAGCGGTTAAGGCTCTGGGTTACTGATCAGAAGGTCGGGGGTTCAAGCCCCAGCACTGCCAAGATGCCACTGTTGGGCCCTTGAGCAAGGCCCTTAACCCTATCTGCTCCAGGGGCGCCGTATCATGGCTGACCCTGCACTCTGACCCCAGCCTAGCTGGGATATGTGAAAAAGAAGAATTTCACCGTATATGTGCAAATGTATAATGTGTGATAAATAAAGAGAATTATTAATTATTAATTATTATTTATCTATGTTGTCTAAATGTTATTTTTCTCCAGAACATCATGAGATACGTGAGAACTGTTCCTCAAATTAATCCACCAAACGAATAGGTGAGGAATCACCTGTCGTTGTGCTCAGATGCCGTTGTCTATTTAAAGGGACAGTACCGATTTAGCATGTGTTCTGATGATCAGTGTAAATCATTATAAACAGAACAATGTATGCAAGTAAACAATAGACATGTAACAAATATATATGCAAAATAAGAAAAGACATTTATTGATGGAATATAATGAATTTGACCATATGATGAAAAGCTGATTCATTTGTCAAATTATTATTTTCAAATTGTACCAAAAAACCAAAATATACCTACATGAACCTATAAAATCAAAATTATAATCGAATCACGAGCTTGTGAATCAGAATCGAGTCTGGAAATCTGTAGTTAATTTTGGACCCTGTGTAAATATCGGTTAGCAAAGACTTTCTAAAATTACCTGAGAGCAGAAATGTCTCAGGACAGACCGAACAAACTGGCACTCTTCTCATTTCAGAAATGTTCTGGTGACTTTGTCAACAAGAAAACTCAAGAAGAAAACTCAAGATAATTTATTTTGTCAGTAGGTTTTTCTTTTTTAAATAATGTATTTCTTGGCATTTGAAAATAAAAAGTTATATATTACTTATGAATTAGCACTTTTAAATGTCCATCTAAAATGTTTAGACTGGATATTATCCCCACCACAAACCCAAATTGGTCAGGGGGCCCTAAAATAGTTCTGTGCCCCTGCTCGATAGAGACGATGAGAGGGCGCAACCATCGTCATGAAGTCTTGTGGTCCGAATGGAATCAATCCGGGAATCCTGGACCGCGGTGATTGGCGTTGCCTAATCGTTAGCAAGGCAGTTAACATTAACAACTTCATACAGCCTGAGAAAGCCGAACTGTTTGTGTTTTTAGTGACACACACCTGATCCAAAATTACTCAATTACTTATTTCTTTTATCGTGATAAATATCGAGATCGTTTTAGCGCCCAGCCCTATACTTGATTATACTTTATGATATTTGTTCATGTATGCCTTAAAAGTTTGATGTGGAGCTTCAGCTGTTTCAGTGTTCATCTCCATGACCGGGTAAAAAAAGTAATGTTCTGTATAATTACAAAGCTGAACAGCATAAAAAGCGGCGCTTTTCACATACACTAAACGCCATCCAATATGGCATTTTAAACAATTTTTCGCATTTCTTACAGCATTTGGAATTACTACGACGTATTTTACAGCGTTATGGTTGTTTAGAATGCCATAAAACACACCATTTTAGAAGTAAATACGTTAGAACTAACATAATTCTGATACTCATGGGTTGCCATAACTGCACACGCATCAGAACGCATGAAATGCTTCACACGCTCTTCCGGACAGGAGCTGATCTGGTTGACGTCTCACTTCGGTTGCGTTGCGTCATAATCAGTGTTTTTAGGTCGCTGTTTCAAGTTAAACTGGAGTTTAGTTTACTGCCCCGTGCCGAAAACAAGTGCTACTCCAAGCTTGAATTGCTCCGGTGATCATAATATTCCTACTTATGGTCCCGGGGGCATGATTAATTGCATTTGTTTTTACATAATTAATCACACTAAATTAACACGTTAAATGGACAGCTCTAATAAATATCAAATGTTTCTTGATGTTATAGTAGATATTTGAGCAGTGCGTGATATTTGTATTATTTTTAGCTAATATATTTGTTATAGTTTTTTTTTGTTATAGATATTTGGATTTTAAAGCATGAGATGATGTGATATGTGTCTCTGTCTATCATTTGTGGTTTGTAAATGTTCATGAAATGCAGAAGTGGGAGTTGAGGAGTTGATGACTCAAGTCCGATTTATAGAGAAATTTCAACATATTTTAAGAAAATGAAATGCAGCGTCAGCTGACGGTTGTAAAAGATGAATCAAATGATGCTGTAATTCAATTACTGGATCCACTAATAATCAGATTCATAATAATAGAAATCAAAGGCAGATCTTCAAGAAATGTCCCTCACAACACAACAGCTGAGATGTTTCTTGTTAAGAAACTGACAATTAAATAAAAGAATATAATCAAGAAGATTATAAAACAGATAGTTGTGGTCCTGGATGCTGATTGGTCAACAGCCGTGTTTTATTCATGATAAATCACAGCTCTGACCTCATCATGGAACTTCTATTTGTATCACTCCGCAGCACCTGACAGATATTCTTGTTGCCTAGCAACGTCCTGTTTACTGTAAGGGACTATATTTTCTGGGTGAAGGATGACATTTATTGATTTTATTTGCAAAATATAATGTTTTAATGAACATTTGTGTCATTAATATTTTATTATGTGGTAACTGTTTTGTTAAAGCCAAAAGGCATGAGATGATGTGCTCCGCTTTGTGTCGTGCCTAACAACTTCATCCATAACAAAATTCACAATAGAGCTGTTCGTCCAAAAACCCATAGGAAAATTCAGAGGGAACCCAAGGCGAATTAAGACTTCCGGGTTCGCCTACCAATTGACGGCACAGCTGAACAGCTCTATACGGCACCGCATCTCATGCCTTATAGCTTAAATATCATCATCTGACAGACAGACATTGAATAAAAGAATATTTCTGTGATGAAACACAATTACATACACAATAAAACAGCTCAGAATATCTGCGGTCATCTTATTATCAGTTCATGTTTAACCCTTTAAGCTCGGATGGGCCCGTCAGCAAGAATTGTTTTTGTTTTTTTTCTCAAAATATTCAAAACTACAGTCTTGACCAGCACAAAATAGGTATCGTTTGAAAGTTTAGAAGCTCTACTTTCCAATGCATGTAGACATTATGACCAAAACTGAACAAGTGCTTTGAAATTTGCAGACAAATGAGAACTGTTCCGTTTTGATCATTTTTATTTTTTTTAAAATTGCACCATATATATTAATGAAATCAGTAAAAACATCAAACTGATCAAATAGTCATGTATCATATGTTGTTGGAAAGCTCTCAAAGAGTAGAATACAACCAGCCTATTTGTTTTACTCACAGCTAAGTATATGTCTTTGATAATTATGTCGTGTTACTTATATGCCGCATTTTCACTTATAACTTATAACTTCACGAAAAATAAACAGAACATAAAATATCACATACCATTATTTAGAGGAGGTGATAATCTTTCAAACGAGTCCACACACAAGGTAATCAGATGCATAGATCATTAGATAATCCACATGAAGCACAATGTTACATATGACCACCAGGAGATGGTGCCAAATACATGACACACACTCAATGATGACTCAAATGACACAGAATGAAACTCATTCTGTTAAATCTCATTACTAAAATCATGTCTGCATGCTATGCAAACCTTTAATCATTGTTGTGTTTGCATGTGTAATTAGTTCTTATGTACAATTATTATGTTTAATTGTTTTTTTAGAGAGACTTTTGGACACTATGATAAATTATTTTTGTAATGTTATAACTAGAGCTGTCGGAATTAACGCGTTAATTGCATGTGATTAATTTAAAAAGTTTGATGCATTTATTTTTCTTAATCACGATTAATGCATAAACCAGCATAAACACTTTTTGGGAGCTAGGAGCCGTGGTAATGTGTCCGGCTGGAGTCATTACACTGACACACACCACAACAGCGCTTCCCTGTCAGTAATAAAATTATAGAGAAAGGACCTATTAGTGCTATTATTTGATGTACAAAACAAGTCCAGATAGGACTTGTGATAGACATCAAGTACTTTCAGTGCATTTTAATTACCACTAATGCACGTCAAGTCTTAACTATCACTAAACTTTTCCCGTGGGGTTCAAAGCGGTGCTGGACGCTGGCGTTTACGCTCCGACGTGAATCATGAACATGATTGCTGTAACAAAGAGTCTCCACCATAACCTACTGACAGATTAATATTGTGGAGGATGAGAGTTTAAGAGATTTAATGCCCATTGCAATGAATACTGAACCTATGGGGACTAAAGCCATCTTTATACAGCAAAGGTGGCACAGAAGCTGCATCTGAAGTGGCAATTAGGTGTATTTTCACAGAGCAGAAATAAATGCATTTACACAGCAGTAGAAAATGCATAAATGTTGTGAGATTAATATTTTAAATGTAAAATTATGAATATAGAAATATGAAATGAATGAAAATATGAATGAATACTCAACCTATGGGGACTAATTCTTTCAATTAGTCAACCTCCCAATTAGACTTTGGTAAACATTTAATGTTAGTTGAATAGATGACATTATATCGTGGAAGGCTTTGTTTGGAAAATGTTAATAAAGCATTATATTGTTACATATTGTTATGTTTTCTTTCCTAAGATGGAAATAAATATATTTTGATTGGAAAATAAGTATATATATATATATATATATATATATATATATATATATATATATATATATATATGTATGTATTAAATACTTTAATCAGCTGACAGCCCAAGTTGTAACTTTTGATTGCTTTATTGTATCAACACAGCAGAACACGTTGAGGATGAAAGAAAAAAAGTTTTCTTTATAATAATACCAAAATCCTGACCCTCGTTTTATTTATTTTTTGTCAAGTTATAAGCCTTTAAATTTGGGTATGCCACTGATACAGGAACTCAGAGCTTATAGGGTTAAAAACATAACAAACCTGTGCTGAGTGACTCCTAAGCAACCAAATTGGCCCGGTTGCTAGGGAGGGTAGAGTCACATGGGGTAACCTCCTCGTGGTCGTGATTAGTGGTTCTTGCTCTCAATGGGGCGTGTGGTGAGTTGTGTGTGGATCGTGGAGAGTAGCATGAGCCTCCACATGCTGTGAGTCTCCGCGGTGTCATGCACAACGAGTCACGTGATAAGATGCACGGATTGACGGTCTCAGAAGCGGAGGCAACTGAGACTTGTCCTCCGCCACCCGGATTGAGGCGAGTAACCACGCCACCACGAGGACCTACTAAGTAGTGGGAATTGGGAATTCCAAATTGGGAGGAAAAATAAATAAAAAAATAAAAACTTAAACCTACATTGAAGTTAAAACCTTTAAACATTAGAGTCTTGTTAAACTGTTTAAATGATGAATGATTTGATTTATTTTACTTAATTTACTTGATTGATTACAGTGCTCGATGCTGCACAAACACATTAAAAAAGAACATTTTGACACAATATGAGTGGAACTGCAGTACATGAACTGTTATGATTGAAACTTTTAATGATTAGTTATTTGTGGCAGGTGTATTGTAATCTTGATGATTTATTAGATTAATTGTGGAGCCCTCTGTGATATTAAACTGTGATGTTTGATAGAATCAAAATGACATCACATCGGTATAATGTTCCTGCTGTTTGTGTCTGACTAGGGGAGTTTCATGTGTGTGGGATTTCATGTGGTCTGAAGGAGGTTGTGACAAATACAAACGCTGTGCACTTCAAATAAAACATGAGTGACTGGCTTCCCAAAACACAAAGACTTAAGTCTTATAGCTCTACAGTCTTTCAGCATTCTCTGTGAATTATTGACTTATTGATGGATATGATCAGAACTCTTGCGGTGAGTGACAGTGATCTTCATATGACGTTATAAATCTCTTTTCTCTGATCTTCTCTGTTTTTGTGATCTTGTGCTCAAATGATGTTGATGTTGAACATAATTCTTAAAAACATACATGTTGTGTGTGTGTGTAATATCAATATAGTCTTTGTACTATAATGTGTAATTCTCTGCTCAGTTTACTGCATTTAATGTTTATAAGTAAAACGATAGTTGTGACTTATTGAATGAGCTTCATTTGAAGAACACACACACCTAATTCTGTGTTTACTGGCAGCTATAAACTATTGATTTTGAAGAATGGATTATTCCAATTATTATTGTTATTAAATGTAACTTTATCGAACATTGATGTATTTTGTTATATTGCTGTTGGTGTTGTTTTATAAGTCATTTATAGCTGTTGAAGTGTTAGTGTTTTACTGCAGTTCTTCAAGTCAATCTGTGATCAAAAATCTGTAATGCACAGAATTACTGCTTTAATATGATCTCCTGTAATACTCATCTAATACTGTCTGTGATTTTGTATATGATGCATTTATTGTTTGTTATATTTAACCCCTGTGAGTCACTGTTTCATTGTTCACTGTAATGTTGATTTCTCTCGAATCATTATAAGTGTGTGTGTGTGTGTGTGTGTGTGTGCGTTTCTGTGCTCAGTTGACGCTGTTAAACGTCTGATGATGGAAACCGTTTTTCTGTCAAACACTGACAAACACTATAGCAAGAGAGCACTGCTGTTGAAGGTACAAACACACTAACATCTGTACAATACACTTCTTAATCTCACATTTTGACTATCAGTATTAAGTCTGGTCGACACTGCAATTTATTCTGGTCAACTGAGACAGGAAGAAGCGGTTTATAAACCTTTGCACACACACTCCTGCACGTTATGTGAAGTCAGCCAATCAGATAAGAGCTGGTGATTTCAGTGTGCCGTACACATCAGACATCAGTGTACAGAGAGACAAACTACACTTTAACACACACATTGAGTGTGTCTTCTCTCATCAGGTGGATGGTGACTGCTTGAGTGTGTTTGATGTTCATGATGACATGCCGTGTCTGCGCAGTTCTTCATGTTGCGTCCGTCGCTCTAAATTGTTTGGCTTCATCCTGGTCTTCATCATCACAGCATGTTACATGCTGTCCGGCGAGAGGAAGAGTCTTTTGATCGCTCCTGAGGTGCACAATGTCTGTCTGGAGTCCGTCTGCACAGACGCAGTCACACAACTGCTGCAGAACATCAGAACTAAAGTGACGTTCAAACGCAGAACACTTCCTGACATCACAGAGCTTCGCAAACGTGAGACTAACGTGAGTTCATTGACCCACAATTACACATTTACACAGAAATACAAGTTTAAATACTTGAAATAATGTGACACTCATGGGCCTGGGTAGCTCAGTGGTAAAGATGCTGGCTACCACTCCTGGAGTTCACTAGTTCGCTAGTTCGAATCCCAGGGCGTGCTGAGGGACTCCAGCCAGGTCTCCTAACCGGTTGCTAGGGAGGGTAGAGTCACATGGGGTAACCTCCTCGTGGTCACTATAATGTGGTTCGTTCTCGGTGGGGCACATGGTGAGTTGAGTGTGGATGCCGCGGTGGGTGGCGTGATATGTCTCCGTGGCAACGCGCTCAACAAGCCACGTGATAACATGCGTGGATTGACGGTCTCAGATGTGGACTGAGGCAAATCACTATGCAACCACGAGGACTTAAAAAGCACATTGGGAATTGGGCATTCCAAATTGGGAGAAAAAGGGGAAAAATCTGAAAAAATAAAAAATAAAATAAAGTAAAAAAATAATAACGTGACACTCATTTATTTTGTCTGAATCTGTTAATGACGTTATTCAAAAGTACATTGAAAATGCAATTCACACAAAACAATTATTTAAATAATCCTCTTCTATGATGATCGTGTTTTTTCATCTCTGAGTTCAAAGTCATTTTGATATTTTTTTCTGGGGTTTAAAGTAAAAAAATGTCTAAGTGGTGTAACCATTTAGAGACTAACAATTTAAGCTCTGAAGATGTTTTTAAAGATTTCCTGTTTCAGTGGCATACCCAAAATTAAAGGCTTATAACTCGAAACAAACAAAAAACAGGGAGGGTAAATCATTTTAAAGAAAACTTTTCACATTTTTTAATGATATAGATTGATACATTCTGAGACTCTCAGCCTAAGAAACTGCTGAAAAATAAAAAAACGAATTGAGCCAAAAATGTACTCTGTCTTGTTTTCCTTATTTGACACTATCTCTGGGTGTAAATAAGGTGGCTCAGAAAAACTGCTGTTTTGTTCCCAATCATGTCAACTTTATCTGAGAAAATTTTTGTATTGATACGATAAAGCAATCAAAAGTTATAACATTAAAAAAATAATTTATCATAGTGTCCAAAAGCCTCTCCAAACAAATAAAACATAATAATTTGACATAAGAACTAATTACACATGCAAACACAACAATGACTAAAGGTTTGCATAGCATTCACAGAATTATTTTCATTCTGTGTCATTTGAGTCATCATTGAGTCTGTGGCATGTATTTGGCGCCATCTCCTGGTGGCCATAATTAACATTGTGCTTCATGTGGATTATCTAATGATCTATACATCTGATTACCTTGTGTGTGGACTCATTTAAAAGATAATCACCTCTAAATAATGGTATGTGATATTTTATGTTCCGTTTATTTTTCATGAAGTTATAAGTGAAAATGCGGCACATAAAGAGCACAAACATAATTGTCAAAGACATACAGTGCATTTAGAAAGTATTCAGACCCCTTCATTTTTTCACATTTTGTTATGTTGCAGCCTTACGCAAAAATGGTTGAAATTATTTTTTTACATCTACACTCCATACCCCATATTGACAAAGCAAAAAACAGATTTTTATAACTTTGCAAATTTATTAAAAATAAAAGACTGAAATATCAGAATCAGAATGAGCTTTATTGTCAAGTGTTCTCATGTACACAAGGATTTTTGTTGGTGATAGGAGAAACAAGCAAGTACACACAGAACATTACAGTGAGACACAGAATATAAAATAAGGTAAGAGACATACAAAAAAATGGGACATATAACATAGAATGGCGTATGTGCAAGTGGTAATATATGTGCAAGGTAGGGGTATTATTGAATTAAAAAACATATTATACATTATTGCACTATGGGAGTCCTGAAGGAAGTTTAATTGTTCATGTGGTAAATGGCCTGAGGGTAAAAACTGTTCTTGTGCCTGGTTGTCCTGGTGCTGAGTTCTCCGTAGCGGCGGCCAGAGAGCAACAGTTCAAAAAGGGAGTGGGCAGGGTGTGTGGGGTCCAGAGTGATTCTACCTGCACGTTTCTTCACTCTGGAGATGAACAGGTCTTGGAGGGTGGGCAGTCATTCGTGTACAGGGAGAAGAGCAGTGGAGAGAGAACGCATCCCTGAGGAGCACCAGTGCTAATAGTGAGGGTCCTGGATGTGATTTTCCCCAGTCTCACTAGCTGCTGCCTATCTGTCAGAAAGCTGTTTATCCACCTACAGATTGTGGTTAGCACGGAGAGTGAGGTTAGTTTGGTTGAGAGAAGATCAGGTATGATGGTATTGAAGGCTGAACTGAAGTCCACAAATAGGATCCTTGCATAAGTCTTAGGTATGTCGAGGTGTTGCAGGATATAATGCAGTCCCATGTTGACGGCATCATCCACAGACCTGTTTGCTCGGTAAGAAAACTGAAGGTGGTCTAGTAGGGGTCCAGTGATGTCCTTCAGGTTGGCCAGAACCAGTATCTCAAATTTTTTCATTAAGGATGTCTCTGTATTTTGCTGATTTAAGTTTCCTTCAACCCTGACCAGTCCCCCTGTCCCTGCCGCTGAAAAACACTCTCACAGCATGATGCTACCCACCATGCTTCACCGTTGGGTTGGTACTGTGCAGGTGATGAGCGGTGCCTGATTTCCTCCAGACATGATGCTTAGAATTGAGGCCAAACAGTTCAATCTTCATTTCATCAGACCAGAGAATCTTGTTTCTCACAGTCTGAGGGTCCTTTAGGTGTTTTTTATGTGTCTTGCACCGAGGAGAGGCTTCCGTCTGGCCACTCTGCCATAAAGTCCAGATCAGTGGAGTGTTGCAGTGATGGTTGTCCTTCTGCAAGTTTCTCCCATCTCCACACATGATCTCTGGAGCTCAACCAGAGTGACCATCAGGTTCTTGGTATCCTCTCTTACCAAGGACCTTCTCCCCCGATCACTCAGTTTGGCCGGGCGGCCAGCTCTGCGAAGAGTCCTGGTTGCTCCAAACTTCTTCCATTTAAGAATTATGGAGGCCACTGTGCTCTTGGGAACCTTCAGTGCAGCCAAAATGTGTTTCTAGCCTTCCCTGGATCCTTGACGCAATCCTGTCTCTGAGCTCTGCAGGCAGTTCCTTTGACCTCATGGCTTGGTTTTTGCTCTGATATGCATTTACAGCTGTAAGATCTTATATAGACAGGTGACAATTGAATTTGTCTCAGGTGGACTCCAATCAAAGTCATGTGGTGTAACCAACATGCAGGCAGCCATTCTATCATGTGATTAAAAACATAAAACAGAGAGGAGCCCTTTAGATCCTCATGAGTGTGAAGTTTTAAAAAAATATCTGATATTTTCACATTTTTAAGCCATATTTTGTTGAGTGACCCTGGACACAAATATTACATTTCAAGAAACTTAAAGCATGTGTTTTAAATTAGATTTTTTTAAAGGTTTCTCATGTTCTTATCATATTTTTCAGTGACTCTTTCTACTAATATTCCAATAGCTGTGGAGAGTAAAAACATATTTTTAACTTTCAAGGCTTAAAGAGAATATGGTGTGTTTATAATAAACATGATCACTGTGTGCAAAGAAAGAGTTTTCCTGTGTGTTTCAGATGTTCTCAGTGATTCCACAGAAGTTTCTAGCGAATTTTAAAAACCCATGTTGGTTTGAGGAGCAGCGTGGAGAAGTGACCGCAGATGTGTACGCATCAAACCTGTACAGCCGCTACTCCAGACAGATGCACTCGGTCTTTGAGTACCTGAAGAGTGTGTTCAGAGAGCGTTTAATACTGCATGATGGTAAAATCTATCGCCTGCGCTGTCTGCCTTACTTCTACATCATCGGTCAGCCCAAGTGTGGCACGACAGATCTGTACGAGCGGTTGAAACTGCATCCAGATGTCCGGTTGACGGCACTCAAAGAACCGCACTGGTGGAGCAGAAAGAGATTTGGTACGTTTGACTCTGTTTCCTGTAATTCGGTTTAACACTCCTGTGGTACTGAAAAAGGGCACCTCCCTTTGGTATTTGCAGTCATTTTTGACCGGAAGGGTCAGATGTGTAACCCCTTATTTTTAGGATAATGATACAATTTCTTCTTGCCTGAAGTAAGAACAATAAACTTATGCATTTCTTTTGAGAGTTTAGCATTTTAAATTGATTTGAAGTGTCAGTTTTTGCAGTTAATGCCATTATGCTGCAGTCAAACCTGACCATGGTGTTACAAACAGAAGACACAGAATAAACATTTTATACCAATAATTTATTTCAAACATAAACATTTAATAACTCAAAGTAAATGCATAATAATGTCAAGAAAATGAACATCAAGAAACAGAAATGAACTGCAAAATTCTGAAAATTCAATTAGAGTATAAAACATAAGAATCAGAGTAAACATTTTGCAATTTCAAACTTTCTGTAGTAAAAATGTATTTTGCAAACGTGTGTGTGTGTCAGATTGCTGTCATCAGCTAGAAAACAACAGATGACTTGCAATGCCAACAATGGCCAAAATATGGCTGTAGAGCTCCACTTATGTCCTGGTTTTGTGTGTGTGTTCTGCATTGTGAGTGTTTTATCGTCTCACTCCTTCATTTCTGAGTGTTTGTTTAGCATTGTGACTGATTTATTGGTTTTATTTGACAAATGTAAAACAAAAAGGCTCTGTGTTATAGTCTCACCAGTTCATTTGTGTGTGTGTGTGTGTGTGTGTGTGTGTAAGTGTGTTTGTGTGTGAATGGGTGTGTATGTTTTGCACTGAGAATGTTTTAGAGTCTCATCCTGTAATTTCTATCTGTTTTTTTCAGCATTGTGGCTTATTTATTGACTATATTTGACAGATAAAAAAAATTGCTCTTTTTATTTATTTATTTTTTTGGTCTTTCCCATTCATATTCAATGGTCGGTCAATTTTGACCACTAATACCAAAGGTGTTGCTTTTATTTTTTTACGACCACTTCAAACGTGTAAACTAGTCGCTTTTCAGTGAAATTCGACGTTTTAAATCCAAAATGGGTCATTTCCGTTATTTGCGCAGATCCGATGTTTTTTTTTTTTTTTTTTTAATGATTTGTTAAACTTCAATGTTTGGTGAACAGCAGCACAAGCATAGGTTGACACATGCACACCACTGCCTCAGGGATTGACAGACGTGGCTCGTTTCTCTGAAGGCCGACAGGCAACAAGCTCTAATCACGCTTCCAAACCAGGGTAAAGTCTTGCAGACAGTGTATGGTACAAAACTGATTTTTTTACTGTATTTGTTGCTTTATATACTCCACAGAATTCGTTCATAGAGAACATGACTTTAACATGTTGTAAAATGGCCACAATGTTTGGTTATTAGTAATGGCAAAATGTATTATGTCTGTTTGAATATCTCTTATGTTCTTTACTGTCAGTAAAAACAAAAACACATTAATATCAATCACAAATAGCTCAAAACAGCCAGCAAAGAAACAGTGCAGTGACCTACACAATATTAGGCAGGTGGATTAAATGTTGTGGCTGATCGATGTATTAAGAATTAATCCTAATAATTCAAGATGCACTCTCGAAGTTTGACTATTACAGTTTGTTAAAACAGTGATGAAACGGGAATTAGAACTATTCTGTCAGATGTGAAGAATTTATCCACCTGTGCATCCTCTCTCATGCCTCCTCATAAAGCTTCCTCTGGGGGGGCCTGGGTAGCTCAGTGGTAAAATACACTGGCTACCACCCCTGGAGTTCACTAGCTCGCTAGTTTAAATCCCAGGGCGTGCTGAGTGACTCCAGCCAGGTCTCCTAAGTAACCAAATTGGCTCGGTTGCTAGGGAGGGTAGAGTCACATGGGGTAACCTCCTCGTGATCGCTATAATATAATGTGGTTCGTTCTTGGTGGGGCGCGTGGTGAGTTGAGCGTGGTTGCCGCGGTGGATGACATGAAGCCTCCACGCGCTATGTCTCCATGGCAACGCGTTCAACAAACCACGTGATAAGATGCGTGGGTTGATGGTCTCAGATGCGGAGGCAACTGGGATTCGTCCTCCACCACCCGGACTGAGGCGAATCCCTACGCGACCACGAGGACTCAGGGCAGAAATGCCACTGAAGGTGGCAAAAATGACCCTGAAATTAAAAATGTGGGGGCAAAAAAAGTTTTTAACTTATGATTTCTATTTCTTATTTGCAACATCGGATAATGTATATTTATTTTTCTATTCTAGACCTAATATATACATATCACATGAAATTACTTATTGGTGAACGCTTCTGGTTATTCAGGTTGAACATGTGTTTTAAGGAACTGATTAATTTGAAGTATTTGAAAGAACACAATGACATCATATTTTCATATTTTGTATAGGTATAAAATATGCCCTAATAATGTCCTCATAATGGTTAAAAAATGTGCTCAAAAACAACTCCGGGGGGCAAATTTTGCCCCTTAATAGAAAAGTTAATTTCTGACACTAGTCTAAATATCCTCTTTTAAAAATGCTTTAGCCAATAGTTACATGAATGGTGTACATACTCAAGAAAATAATAATAATAAATGCTTCTCTCAGAGTCACCAGAATTGAATGCTTTGGTGTTGTCTTGCCGAAGAAAAAAAAAATGTTTGTACAATAAGGGTACACTTACACTCCCCCCCCCCCACACACACACACCTTTTTCAACAGTACTGAATTTGGAGGTGTGCACTTAAACCTGTCGAATCGTTCAGATGGCAAATGGAGGGTAAGTCACCACGTCTTTAACTGCTCAGATAAAGGAAACCATTTTTATTAAATGAGGAAAATGTATTTCGGTCAAAAATGACCGAACACCATAGGAGGGTTAATGTTTGTGGCAAATGTGACTGAAATCTCCGTACAGTGACACACAAGATGAAACTTTAGTTGAGTTATTCATTTGAAAGTCTTCTTGAATCTTTCCGTCTCTGAAACGACTTTCCTTTTCTGCTGACATCATCAAGGCCACACGTGCCGCTTAATATTCACGTTAACTAATACTCTCATCAGTAGATGTTTCACATCTCATGGAGGTTTCTCTGTCCGTCTGTCAGGAATCGTTCGTCCTGGTGAAGGTCTTCACTCTCGTTTTCCAGTGGAGGATTATCTGGACCTGTTTGATGTTGCTGCTCATCAGATACAGAAGAGACTTCAGCAAAACTCCAGCAGCAACATCATCATCGGTGGAATATTAATTTCTTTATGATCTACACAAACCTTTTTGTTTGAAGAGTTTTGAATAGAATGAATACTTCTGAAGGTCTGTTTTTGATGTTGATTGACAGGTGAGGCCAGCGCGTCCACCATGTGGGACAACAACGCCTGGCTCTATCTCCATGACATCAGCACAGAGGCGGAGCCTCCATCACTCATTCAGGACTTCATTCACACGCTGCAGCCTGAAGCACGATTCATCGCTATACTGAGAGATCCTGTGGAGAGGTCAGGGGTCACATTCATGCCAAACTCAAGACAGGCTCCACATTGATACTGAATCTGATGAATCTAATACTTGGTGCTAATCAATAACATCGAATCTGGTTATTGATTAGTCAGAAATGTGCAGTGTGCGTGGAGAAACTCTGTCAGTGATGTCGCTTTACTGTAGTGAAAAATGCGTTTGCATAATACAACTCTTCTGAAAAAGTTGTCCAGTGTGCAGGAGCACTTTATATGAAACACTTGAATGATCATAAACATAAAGTGTAATGTGGAGCGGTTGCTGTGTCATGTTGACTGAGTGCTTGTGCTGTTTGATGCGCTTGAGAGAAGTTCCTCTCCAGTACATTACTTATATTTAACCATTTAAAGGGATAGTTCACCCCAAAATGAAAATGCTCTGAAATGACTCACCCTCATCTGAGATGTATATGACTTTCTTTCTTCTGCAAAACACTTTTTTTTTCTCCCCAATTTGGAATGCCCAATTCCCAATGCGCTCTAAGTCCTCGTGGTGGTGTAGTGACTCACCAAATTGGCCCGGTTGCTAGGGAGGGTAGAGTCACATGGGGTAACCTCCTCGTGGTTGCTATAATGTGGTTCTTGCTCTCAGTGGGGCACGTGGTGAGTTGTGCGTGGATGCCACGGAGAATAGCATGAAGCCTCCACACGTGCTACGTCTCTGCGGTAACGTGCTCAACAAGTCACGTGATAAGATGCGCGGATTGACGGTCTCAGACGTGGAGGCAACTGAGATTCGTCCTCCGCCACCCGGACTGAGGCGAATTACTACGCCACCACGAGAACTTAGAGCGCGTTGGGAATTGGGTGTTCCAAATTGGGAGAAAAAATTAATTAATATAATAATAATCGTTAGTTGCAGCACTTCTGATATTGAATGAATGTCCTACTTGAATAGGGGACATTAATAAACATTTACACACTAAAGCGCTGTCATTGTGTTAAATACTGTAAGTGTAACTGTAATGTAATTGTGTGTTTATCTTCAGGTTGTATTCAGATTATTTATACTTTGGCACGTCTAATAAATCATCAGATGATTTCCATGAGAAAGTGTTTGAATCTCTGCAGATGTTTGATGTGTGTCTGCAGCACGCTAGTCTGAGAGCCTGCGTGTACAACAGCACACTAAACAACGCCATGAGTGTGAGTGTCACCACACTGACCAATCACAAGAGATTCAAGTCTTTATCTGTATACATGGAAAACATTCAGTCTGTCTCTCTGCAGGTGCGTTTGCAGGTGGGCTTGTATGTCATGTATGTTCTGGACTGGTTGTCTGTGTTCTCTCGTGAGCAGCTCTTAGTTTTGCGTTTGGAGGATCACGCTTCAAACCCGTCCTGCAGCATGAACAGAATCTTCCGTTTCCTGCAGATAGGTACAGTGTGTTTCATGATAAACTTGACGTGCTGCCACCAGAAGAGGTCAGTGCAACACATCATTGATACACGTGTGTGTTTCAGGAGCCGTGTTGAAGCAGAGATGGAGAGAAATCACTAAACGACCAGCGTCAAACACCAGACGTATGTCTGACAGGAATCTGGGGCCGATGCGTCCGGTCACACGAGAGCTGCTCGAGCAGTTTTACGCTCCATTTAACCAGAAACTGTCTGAAGTTCTGCAGGACGAATCGTTTCTGTGGGACAGTCGCTCTGAACACACGTGACGTCTGTTTAACACAAGAACTTTCATACAGAGAGACTTAAATTATTATTACTTTTAAATTTGATAGTGCGAGAGCTTTCTGGAAGATGATTGTTATTTAAGATGAATTATTCATAATTGTATCTGAATATATTTTTTGTGAAAGTATTTTTTCAACAACAGAAAAACAATGAAACAAACTCGCTTCTGTGTCGTGTGTTTATCTGACAGACTCGAGCACAGTATTAACACTGACACCTGCTCGTCACATCTCACTGTTTCAGTTCTCACATCACTGGCTTTATTGTTTCACATGAAATACTGGCATAACATCAAAAACAAAAATGTAACAATAAAAAAAGCCATGACAGTAAAAAGTGTCAGTGCTGGTGGCGAAAAAATAAAATAATTAAAAAGTACACTTTATATACTAATATATATATACATATATATATATACAGTTGCATGCAAATGTTTGGGCACCCCAAGAGATTTGAGCTCTCAGATAACTTTTACCAAAGTCTCAGACCTTAATTAGTTGTTAGGACTGTGGTTTGTTCACAGTCATCGTTTGGAAAGGCCAGGTGATGTCAGTTTCAAAGCTTTATACAGACTCTGACTCCTCAAATCTTGTCCCAACAATCAGCAGCCATGGGCTCCTCTAAGCAGCTGTCTAGCACTCTGAAAATTAAAATAACTGATGCCCATAAAGCAGGAGAAGGCTGTAAGAAGATAAGAAGATAGCAAAGTGTTTTCAGGTAGCTGTTTCCTCAGTTCATAATATAATTAAGAAATGGCAGTTAACAGGAACGGTGGAGGTCAAGTTGAGGTCTGGAAGACCAAGAAAACTTCGAGAGAACTCCTCATAGGATTGCTAGGAAGGCAAATCAAAACCCCTGTTTGACTGCAAAAGACCTTCAGGAAGATTTAGCAGACTCTGGAGTAGTGATGCACTGTGACACCTGCACAGATATGACCTTCATGGAAGAGTCATGAGAAGAAAACCTTTCCTGCATCCTCACCACAAATTTCAGCATCAGAAGTTTGTAAATGAACATCTAAACAAGCCTGATGCATTTTGGAAACAAGTCCTGCAGACTGATGAAGATAAAATATAACTTTTTGGCCGCAATGAGCAAAGGTATGTTTGGAGAATAAAGGGTGCAGAATGAAAAGAACACCTCTCCAACTGTTAAGCACGGGGGTGGATCGATCATGCTTTGGGCTTGTGTTGATGCCAGTGGCACAGGGGAACATTTCACTGGCAGAGGAAAGAATGGATTAAATTAAATACCAGCAAATTCTGGAAGCAAACATCACACATCTGTAAAAAAGCTGAAGATGAAAAGAGGACTGCTTCTACAGAATAACGATCCTTAACACAGCTCAAAATCCACAATGGACGACCTCAAGAGGTGCAAGCTGAAGGTTTTGCCATGACCCTCACAGTCCCTCGACCTAAACATCATTAAAAATCTGTGGATAGACCTCAAAAGAGCAGTGCATGCAAGACAGCCCAAGAATCACAGAACTAGAAGCCTTTTGCAAAGAAGAATGGGCGGAAATCCCCCAAACAAGAATTGAAAGACACTTAGCTGGTCACAAAAAACATTTACAAGCTGTGATACTCGCCAGGGGGTGTTACTAAATACTGACCATGCAGGTGCCCAAACTTCTGCTTCATGCCCGTTTCCTTTTTTTTTATTTTGAAACTGTAAAAGATGAATATAAAAAAGTAAAATTGCTTAAAATATTAAAGAAATGTGTCATCTTTAACTTTAAGCCTTTTGGAAATCAGGCCATCTTTTACTCGCTTAGATATTCACAGCAACAGAAGTTTTGATCAGGGGTGCCCAAACTTTTGCATGCCACTGTATATACCGATCAGCCACAACATTAATCTAATATATATGTACTGTATATATTATATTATTATTATATTATATAATAAGATGAAAATAGGTAATATGCAAGAACTTTTATATATAAATAGATTATATGTATATATAATTAAAATAATATATATATTGTATATATGTTTATATTAAAATAGTATTATTATATTATATAATAAAAAGATACAAATAGGTAATATGCAATTAGAAAACTTATAAGCAGAATATATATATATATATATATATATATATATATAAAACAGTTGTGCTCAAAAGTTTACACACCCTTGAATGTTTGGTCTTGTTACAGACACACAAGGTGACACACACAGGTTTAAATGGCAATTAAAGGTTAATTTCCCACACCTGTGGCTTTTTAAATTGCAATTAGTGTCTGTGTATAAATAGTCAATGAGTTTGTTAGCTCTCACGTGGATGCACTGAGCAGGCTAGATACTGAGCCATGGGGAGCAGAAAAGAACTGTCAAAAGACCTGCGTAACAAGGTAATGGAACTTTATAAAGATGGAAAAGGATATAAAAAGATATCCAAAGCCTTGAAAATGCCAGTCAGTACTGTTCAATCACTTATTAAGAAGTGGAAAATTCGGGGATCTCTTGATACCAAGCCAAGGTCAGGTAGACCAAGAAAGATTTCAGCCACAACTGCCAGAAGAATTGTTCGGGATACAAAGAAAAACCCACAGGTAACCTCAGGAGAAATACAGGCTGCTCTGGAAAAAGACGGTGTGGTTGTTTCAAGGAGCACAATACGACGATACTTGAACAAAAATGAGCTGCATGGTCGAGTTGCCAGAAAGAAGCCTTTACTGCGCCAATGCCACGAAAAAGCACAAGTGCACTGTGAGCGCCTTATCCACCTGGGGGATCACTGGATACCACTTGGCCGCCCCACCATCTAGGGTAGTGAGAGCGGGGGAGCTGAAAGATCGGGATCGGCATTCTCTGCACTCCACGGGTGCAGAGGGGGAGAAGCCACTTAAATGCACCATAAAATCCAGCGGATGAGGTGAATGAACTCACGGATGAATTCAGCTTCAATGAATAGAACCGCTCGGCTCCAAAGAGAAAATCTGAATGAGTGGTTGCATACCAGCTCCTTTTATACCCGAATGTCCAGGGGAGTGGCATGCAAATACCACTCACCAATTCCCATTGGCCTTTTTTCAAAGATCAGAGGTGTTTAGGGCTCCCAAGAGTGACCCCTAGTGGCACTACATTGACACAACGTCGAGTGAGTGACAGATAGGGAACTGATGTTTATTAATCATGTGAACAGTGAAAATTTATTTTTCTTCTTTTATTAAATTATAGAAGCTGTTATGTGCCAAAGCCAAACACACAGATATTCTGAAATATTCTGTGTTTTCACTGATATAAAGACATTATTATTGAAAGTATTTCAGTATTTTAGTTTCATGTCTGTTTCATCTCATGATGTGTTTTGAGTTCACAGGTATCATGTCAATGTTTCACATTGTTTAATTATGAGATTAGCTCAATAATTATTGTATGGTTTGCTATTTGTTGACTTATGCAGCAATTACAAGTGTTCACAAGCTATTGAACTCTGAAAATCACATTTAAGCTAGATAGCAACAATGTAATACCAGAACAAGCCACATTTACTGCAGGCCAACATATGGAATATATATTTAAAGTGGGAAACTGACACCGATTTGACCATTTGTTCTTGTAGTGTTGTGAAGCTGTTAGAACTCATGCAGATGATGGAACAGCAGATTTCTGTTCTGAGATCAGTGTGAATATGACAGTAAGTGCAGCTGTAAAGATGGAGAACAGCTTCTGTGCTTTTATGAAACATCTTAAATTGTTTTTATGTTCATGATGATGGATCTAACAGTACAGGAGCTGAAGATGACAAACACAGACATCCGGAACATTTACTGTGGGTTATTATGTTGACTGTTTAATGTATTAAAAATTTGGTTGAGATGTTTTCAATATCCTAAAACCACTTCTACAGTTTTCAAGCTACATCATCATCCAGTGATCCTTGATACACACTCTCTGTCTATTAATCTCTCTTAAAACCGGATAACTTTCAAAGCTTTTTAAAATATTTTTTTTTAATTTCTGAGTCGTGGCTTTGTCAAGACAAAATCAAACTTTACCCTCATGAACTCAAATTTTTTGTTTTGTTTTGTTTTTTGAGACCCCTCAGCAGGACAAGTAAATGCACTGAGGATTAATCTAAGAATTAAAGTCTATTTTGGGATTTAATCATCACTCTGAAAGTTCTTCTGATGTGGACTGTCATAAACTCTCACAGCTGTTAATAATTGTGTGATATATTCAGTAAACTACGGAGCTAATATAGCTATTATATATTTATTCTAATATAGTTTCGAGTTCCCTCGCAATAAGTTTTGCGTTCCCTCACGATAAGTTTTGAGTTCCCTCGCAATAAGTTTTGCGTTCCCTCGCAATAAGTTTTGCCCTCCCTTGCAATGAGTTTTGCCCTCCCTCGCAATAAGTTTTGCCCTCCCTCGCAATAAGTTTTGAGTTCCCTCGCAATAAGTTTTGCCCTCCCTCGCAATAAGTTTTGCCCTCCCTCGCAATAAGTTTTGAGTTCCCTCGCAATAAGTTTTGCCCTCCCTCGCAATAAGTTTTGAGTTCCCTCGCAATAAGTTTTGCGTTCCCTCACAATAAGTTTTGAGTTCCCTTGCAATAAGTTTTGCGTTCCCTCGCAATAAGTTTTGCCCTCCCTCGCAATAAGTTTTGAGTTCCCTCGCAATAAGTTTTGCCCTCCCTCGCAATAAGTTTTGCGTTCCCTCGCAATAAGTTTTGCGTTCCCTCACAATAAGTTTTGCCCTCCCTCGCAATAAGTTTTGCCCTCCCTCGCAATAAGTTTCGAGTTCCCTCGCAATAAGTTTGGAGTTCCCTCGCAATAAGTTTTGCGTTCCTTCGCAATAAGTTTTGAGTTCCTTCGCAATAAGTTTTGCGTTCCCTCGCAATAAGTTTTGAGTTCCTTCGCAATAAGTTTTGAGTTCCCTCGCAATAAGTTTTGAGTTCCCTCACAATAAGTTTTGAGTTCCCTCGCAATAAGTTTTGAGTTCCCTCACAATA